>NW_007245233.1:481963-555676 GCF_000164805.1 Carlito syrichta | reverse complement strand
GGGGGGGGGTGGGGGGGGGGGGGGTGGGAATGTGGCACAAAACTCATGGATTCTTTGGCTCATTTCTAAAATGAATTTTAGAGTGGCCAACATTTTTAAAACAAAGTTTATTAGTGAGAAAAAAGAGAAGAAGGAAGAAGAGAGATTCATGGCCAAAAGACCTGCCATGTGCAAGATCTCCAAAGAAGAAAAACCACACTTTTGCTCTCGACTACAAACTAGACATAGCTACCTATTATTGATATGATAATGGGTGGAGTCCAGGCAACCATGGCTCCAGAGAGATTGACATCCCTGGGCTCCTAATGGGAGGAGACAGGGGGAGGGGTCTTCTCCTGATCACATAGCTTCCCACAGGAGACCACCCTGACATCTCCAATCCACAAACTCCTTAGCTAAAAGGTGATCTTATTATCATTTCCATGGCTTTGGTCAGTTAAGGGGTGGTCTTTGGCCCTCTGCCTTCAACAGGGAACCTGAAAGTTTCTTAGTGATTATTATGCTAAGCCAAGAATTGAAAGGTTGAACTGTCCTAGTCTTGCATCTCATGGAGTTTTCTTTTGATTTGTCAAGGTAGTAGGGTCAGCTGCTGCTTGGCCTGCAGTAAAATATAGTTTTAAAAATGTCTGAACGTTTCCTAAAATCTACCTATTGGAATTTTTCCTACATCAGACCTGTGCTAGCTACCCTGCCTCGTATCTATCCAACTTATTCTTAGAGTTATATTCGTTTTAAGCTCTCCAAAATCATCTCAGAAGAAAAGAAATGCACAAAGCACTGCTGTGTTGAAATCATAGCACAGATTGATCAATTTAGAATGACACTTAATGTGTCATACGTGGATGAGCTAAGATGAAACTAACATTATTTGAAAATATTTGCATACTTCAAAAAGCAGCAATGATAAAAATATCTGAAGAGAATCACCAGGATTTTCCATTCTATGTTTTTTAAGGGTGGTCTAAGCATTCTAGGTAGCTCAGAGTTCCACTTCCCTAATTAACCAGTAATGTGTGAACTTGGCACACAAAAAGCTGCTTTGTCTGTGGTTTTCTTTGCTGCTGCCATTTAGCATAGCTTTTTCTCTTTAGCCTGAATCTGAATGGTTTTCTATTCCTGGCCACACCCCTCCCCAAACACACCACACACACATGTACACACAAACATACACACACACACTCCTGTTATTTTTCAATTCGGACTAACCTTCGTATCTGACATTTGAGGTAAGATGACATTAACAGCATTAGCAAGAGGTTTTCAAGCTTTTGCCAATTTCCTGCTTAATGAAAATTAAATATACTGATTTCTCTCTCTCTCTCTCTCTCTGTCTCACACACACACGCACAGCAGTTTCATCTATTGTATTTTCTCTCACAGCAAGGTTCTGATATGATGAACTCTTTTTTGTGGAAAAGTAAGTGCATCTAGGTAATTACACCTATGGTGCAACAGCAGTGGAAAGAAAATAGAACTTACTTTAGAAGAAATTTGGGTAAGGGCTTTAGTAAACAGAAATAAACAGCTTTTCTACAGTTTCCAAAAAGAGGAGTTCTGTAACCTAATTTCTATGGAAAATAGCTTGCATCCTAGTTCCTGGCCACCAGTAAGATTTTGGCATCCAAATGTGTCCCCTTGAACAGTCAAAGACCAGGTCCTGCACCATAACAGAGAGCTGTGGAAGGGGATGCTATGGAATTTGAGAATAATACATGTTAGATGAGAATGTTACATGGTTTATCCTTTGGGGAATTCAATTCACCTCTGTAAACTTCACTCTTCTTATCTGCAAAAAGAGGTGGCATTCCCTGCCTGCCTAAATTGTTTTTATGGACATTTATGACACCAAATTTGGGGTTTTTTTTCCCCACGACAATCAATTTTCCTGCTTTCTAGATACCAACTAGGTATCCCACAATTCAACTTAACTTGGACACTAATTACCTCGAAGGGATTAGTTCCACAAAGCTGTCCCCTCTTCAGATGCCACTCTCAAGTCTCAGGTTTCTCCCTGTATTTATAAACAACCAGTTGTAAATTGAGGGTTTTCATGACTCCCCCCATCATATTTGATCATTTTCCAGAATAACTCATAGAGTTCCTGAAAACAATGTTCCTCTGATTGCCAGTTCATTATAAAGAATTCAGTTCAGGAACAGCCAAGCGTAAGAGAGACATGGGCGGAAATGTAGGCCTTCCAAGCCCTCGCCAAGTGCACCTCTCTCCCAGGACCTCAGTGTGCTTACCAACTTGAATGTGTTCACGATTTCTAAATCTTATTGTTTAAAAGTTTTTCTAGAGTTCAGTCTTCAGTCTCCAGACCCTCCCTAGAGGTTGGAGGTAGTACTGAAAATTTCAGCTCTTTAATCATTTGATCTTTCTGGTCTCCAGCCAGACCATAAAACTATCTAGGAGCCCCACCATAAGTCATTTTACAGTATAAATTCAGATGTGGTCAAACAGGGATCTTTATGACTATCGAGAGACAATCCTACTCCTCAGGAAATGCCAAGGGTTGTAGGAACTCTGTGCCAGGAACCGGAAACAAAGACCAAATACATTTTTGTATAATACCACATGGCCACACAGGATCATACAGAATATTAAATAGGTACTGTATTGAAGAGCATTTTATCAATTCTAAAGTGCCACATGATATAAGTATTTTGATAAATTTTAATAGTCTGCTGCACTAGAAAGCAACCCTGCCCCATTATCAAGTTTTCTGACTGCCATGAGCACAAAGGAATTGATTTTAATGTTTTCAGTTTTTCTGATCTGGCATTTATTTCCCCGTCTGTCTCATCATTTGGAAGAGAACTCTAGAAAACATTACCTCTGGCATTTGAACATATTAGTGTAAAAGATAGTTGTAATAGCCACATTGATACCAAGCAGATAATTATCAATGAGCTCTCCCAACAATGGCCTGACAAAGACCAGTCACCTTCATGACCTTAATACTAGGGACTGATTATGTAGTTATAGCAGGGGATTAATGTGCTTGGTGATGAAGATATGAAAAATGTCTGCAGTTCTGCCCCTGAGTCATCATGCCTCAAATTTCAGTGTGATGGACAAAATATAGCTAGACATTCAAACATTTTCCCCAAATGTTCGGTTGTTTGGAAACATTTGGGGTATTTTTATTGAAGTGATTTTTGCTTGTTTGTTCTGTTTGTTTGATTTTCACAGTTTTTTTTTTAGTTCCAACAAAAAAAAAAAAAACTGACATTATGGAAACCCAGAATTAGGTCATTTCTTTCTGCCTCATTGCAAAGTTCCTAACAACTTTATCTTTTTTGTTTGTGTGTGTTTTTTTGTTTCTGTTTGCTTTGAGAATCAGCAATCTTGATGATTTTGTTTAAATCATAATTCTTATCTAAGGAGTATGGCAGCTTAACACTGCTTCATATCATAGAGTTGGTTTGACTGAAAAACTCATTTATTTTAGCCTTAGATTTAGGAGAAATTTCTTTTTTTTGGAATGACTTTTTACTTTTGCTCATTTTCTTTATTAGATTGCCCAAGATCTTAATTATAACTGTCTTGAAACAAGCACAGTTCGCATTGGCCTGTCGTCTCACACTGAGTGAATTTTCACTTGTACTTTCCCCTGGTACTTGAGATGACCCAGGGACCTGAGATCATCATAGCAGTCAGATACCACCTTCCCAGCTTCTGACATTCCCGAACGCCCAGATATCCATTCCTAATACATTCCTCCCCATTAGCCATGCTCATTTTCCTTATATCTTGGCTCTTTACCAGAGAAAGTTGCATTTTTTTCATAAAGTTGGTTCCATGTCAGTTTTCCATGGATAAGCATTGTTATACCCTGGAGGTCTCTGCTTGACCTTTTCTGGCTCTGGACTTCTCTGCTTGATAAAAACCTTAATTCTAACTCCTCTACCTGTGAGTGGACCACCCACAAAACAGCCTCCCATGCCCTACTGTGGCAAGGGGTGGTGGAAAGAGACATGGACTTGAAGTCAGAAAATATAAATTCTGACTCTCTTACTTCTACCAACTAGCTTGGGGACTAAGAATAAGTCATTTACCAGCTTGAACTTCAGTCAAGTTATATTTGAAATAAAAGGTAGATGATAAGGTCCTTCAAAACCTTGCCTCATAGGAGCTAAATGCCTAGAAAAATTCTGTGTTCCAGAAGAGTGTCCTCTAAGGGCCTGCTGAGATTACTGGCCTTTGTCTTTACTTGTCACATCGGGATCTTCTGAGTCAGGAAGTCACCAAGTTAAGGGACTGAGCATTAACCTTCTGATTTTGCTTAGCCTCAAGCTTCCCCAATTTTCATAGTCTGACCACTGTTTAGATCAAGAGGAAGTGCTCTGTTATTCACAGCATTGTCAAGCTTAGCCTGGATCAGATTCTGTAAAAAAAAGATTATATCCAATTACGATCGAGTCACTGAGGGAAATGCTAAATAGACCTGGGACAGTACATTTGCTTCCAATACAAAATAAATGAAAATATCTCCTCCCATGAAAATAAATCCTAAATTTTAAAGTAGAGAAAGGCAGCTTTTCAAAATGATAGACTCTTTAGATAAAGAGGCAACGTTTGACAGTGCCATTTATGAATAATAAAAGCATATTGTGAGTTTGGGAAAATATATGCATAAGAAGGTTAACAAATGTTAGGCATATTTCTGAAAGTTTTATATATTTTTTAATTTTCTAGTTTGAGATTTTAAATCATTCCCCAAACTTCTCACCCCTTGTCTCTAGTTCCCCTGTTCAAAAAAAAGTATGGAGCAAATCTAGATTCTCCAGTTATAGAATATTTGCAAACCAAATATCATTGAGCCCCCATTGCTTTGTTAAAATTTATTTCTGAAAAGAGTCATGTAGCAGAAAATCTGAGAGCCTTTATATCTTGCTTGTGGGTACATCTGGATAAATAAATGATGTCACGGTAGAGTTCACCTATAAACATTAAATTCATAGATGTAAAGTGCTACTCTCTTCATCAGTGATAGAGGCATTTTTCATTTAAAAACAAATAATCAAATATCACTTCAAACAGAGAGATTGAATCAACCTTTAATCTGTAACTGTTTTTCAAGCATAGGTAATTTTGCCCTTTTAATTTCAATTTTGCCCCATGAGATACTTGCCACCACCTGGAGACATTTTGGGGTGGTAACCACAATAACTTGACCACAATGTTTATCTGAATTGTATACCCTGCTGAAATATCTTCTTGGTTACAAATGAATTGAAGGTGAAAAACTTCTTGAATTAAGGAAGAAGGCATGTAACTCATAGTCACAAGACAATTGACATGTGTTTACAGAATAACAACTCTAGTACTGCCATACATGTGCACTGGCATTAAACAATTAAGTACAGGCACACTTCATTGTGTTGCACTCAACGTTATTGTGCTTAGCAAATATTGCATTTTTTACAAGTTGAAGGCTTTGGGCAACTCTGTGCCAAGTAATTCTATCCACACCATGTGCTCATGACACTTCACGATTTTGTGTCACATCTTAGTCATTCTGGCAGTATTTCAAACATTTTCATGATTACTATATCTTTAATGGTGATGTAGCATTGGTGATCCTTAATGTGACAACTGTAATTGTTGCGAGGCACCATGAACCATGCCCTTTAAGACAGCAAACTTAATCAATATTGCGTGTATACTAACTGCCCACTGCCTGTTTCCCCACCTTCCACTCTTACCTTAGCCTCCCTTTTCTGTGATGCAACATTCAAATTAGGCTAATTAATTATTCTACAATGGCTTTTAAGTATTCCAGTGCAAGAACGAGTTGCACACTTCTCACCTTAAATAAGGAATGAGAAATGACTACGTTTAGTGTAGAAGACATGAAAGTTAGGCCTTTTGTGCTGAATAGCCAGGTTGTAAATACAAAGAAAACGTTCTTGAAAAAGTGAAAATTGTTCATTCAGTGACCGAGTAAGTGATAAGAAAGCAAAGCAGCCTTATTGCTGATATGGAGAAAGTTTTAGTGGTCTGGAAATAAGAGTAAATCAGTTACAACATTCTGTTAAGTCAAAGCCTCATCGAGAGTGTGGTCCTCAATTCTTTCCTATTCTATGAAGTCTGAGAGAGGTAAGAAAGTTGTATATAAAAGTTTGAAGCTAGCAGTAGTTCTTTCTTGAGGTTTAAGGGAAAAAGTCGTCTCTATAACATGAAGGTACAAAGTGAAGCAGCCAGTGCCGGCATAGAAGCTGAATCAAATTATTCAGATGATCTATCTAGGATAATTGATGAAGGTGGCTACACAAAACATCTGATTTTCACTGTAGACAAAACAACCTTCTGTTGAAAGAAGATGCTGCCTGTTTATTGCAGCACTATTTACAATAGCAAAAACATGGAGTCAACCATGCTGCCTGTTGAAACTGGATTGGATTAAAAAAATATGGTACATATACATGAAGACTATTATGCACCTATAAAGAAGAATGAAATTATGGACTTCACAACAACTTGCAAGGATTTAGAGTCTATAATACTCAGCGATTTGTCACAGCAACAAAGAATTGTGTACCACATGTCCTCACTCATAAGTGAACCTTGAACATTTACCAGAACACCATAAGAAAGGGATTGGCAGTAGCCAGAAAGTGCCAGGGGAGTGGTGGGGGAGAGGGCACATAACATGAATAAGGGTGCCTGATGTCAAACCAGGCGAAGTGGGATCCAAAGGGAGGACCAGACTTTTCCTGTACAAAGACCACTTGTATGCCTAAACCTGTATTGTACCCCACATCTTTTTTTTAATGTCAGTGATTTTATTTTAAAATTTTGGGTACAATTCAGGATTAGGCATACACATGTTCACTGTCCAGTTACCCTTGCTGATGAAGTATGCCCCCCCCTTGTCCAGGCAGATATCATCTACTGTCAAGCTCACCTCTCCGCCCCCGTCCAGCCCTAGTTTCCGGCTACTGTCAATCATTTTCCTACAGCATTACGGTAGATGTTCAGGGTACACTTATGAGTGAGAACATGTGATACTTAGACCTTTGTTTCTGTGAAAGATCACTCAGTGTTATAAACTCTAATTCCATCCAAGTTGCTGCAAAGTTCATGATTTTGTTCTTCTTTATGGCTGCATGATATTCCACTGTGTATATGTGTCATCTTGAAAGAAAGAAAGAAAGAAAGAAAGAAAGAAAGAAAGAAAGAAAGAAAGAAAGAAAGAAAGAAAGAAAGAAAGAAGATGCCATCTAGCTAGCCAGGCATGTTAGCGCATGCCTGTAGTTCTGGCTACTTGGAAGGCTGAGGCGGAAATATCTCCCAAGCCCAGCGGGTTGATGCTGGGGTGGCCGTTAGCTTGCCGCGGCACTCCAACCTGGCAGACAGCTAGACTCCAACTAAAAAAAATATGCTAGCTATCTAGGACTTTCATGGTTTAAAAAGGGAAGTTAATGCCTGGCTTCAAAGGACATGTCGACTCTCTTATTAGGGGCTAATGAGGCTGGTGGCTTATGTTAAATCCATTGTTCATTTTCCATTCTGAATATTCTAGGACCATTAAGAAATATGCTGAATCTACTCTGCCTGGGCTCTATCAGCAGAACAACAAAGCCCGTATCACAACACTTCTGTTTACAGCATGATTTACTGAATATTTTAAGGTAAATATTGGGACCTACTGTTAAAAAAAAGGATTCCAAAATACTACCACTCATTGACAATGCACCTAGCTATGCAAAAGTTCTGATGAAGATGTGAAAGGAGATTCATGTTGTTTTCACACCTGCTAAAACAACATCCATTCTGCAGTTCATGTATTAAGGAGTAACTTCAACTTTCAAGTTTTATGATTTGGAATGTGCATTTTAAAGGCCATAACTCACATAGATAGTGATTCCTCTGATGAATCTAAGCAAAGTAAATTAAAAACCTTCTTAAAAGGATCCCCTGTTGTAGATGCCATTAAGAACATTCATGGTTCACCGGCGGAGATCAAAATATCAACATCACCAGGAGTTTGAAAGAACTTGATTCCAACACTCATCTATGGCTTGAGGGAAGAAAGTAACCGCATATGTGGTGGAAATATCAAAAGAGCTAGAATGAGAAACAGGGCCTGAATATGTAGCTGAGTGGCTGCAATCTCAAGATCAAATTAGAATGGATAAAAAGTTGCTTCTTATGGCTGAGTAAAGAAACTGATTTCTTGAAATGAAATCTACCCTGATGAAGAGGCTATAAACCCCGTTGAAATAACCACAGAGGACTTAAAATACATGAACTTTTTCATAAAGCTGTGGCAGGGTTTGAGAGGATTGACTCCAGTTTTGAAAGAAGTTCTACTCTGGGTAAAATGCTGTCAAACACCATTGCATGCTACCGATAAATCTTTTGTGACAAGAAGAGTCAATCAATGTGACAAACTTCACCGTGGTCTTACTTTAAGAAATTGCCTCAGCCACCCCAACCCAGAGCAGTCATCACCGTGATCCGTCAGCAAGCACCAACATTGAGGAAAGACCCTCCTCTAGCAAAAGGATCATAACTTGCTAAAGGCTGAGATGACTTTTAGTACTTTTAGCCATAAAATACATTTTTAATTACGGTTTGTACTTTTTTTTTTAGACCTAATGCCATCACATACTTTATAGACTATTGTATAATGCAAACATAACTTTCATATGCACTGGAAAATCGAATTGCTTGTGTGACTCACTTTATTGTGATATTTGTTTTGTTGTGGTGATTTGGAGCCAACCCACAATATCTCCAAGGTGTGCCTGTAAATTGATGGTGGATGGTTGGCATCAGATTTCTCGCTGGTGGAGTGTGAGATTGCAGTATAGCGAATCATTTGCTACTAGATTAGATTTAGAATCAGAATAAACTTTTGTTTAATTTAATATTTATACAGATAGACAAAATAACGCCACATATATCTGTATACATGGATCAAGTATACACATGTGTTTCCCAGGTCTGTCTGCTTAGAAAGACTGGACACAAGGACACCCCATTAGAAATGCGCACATCCAGTCTTCAGTTTGTGATTTCTGATTCAGTTCTCCAATAAAAAGGATGAGGATCCCTTCAGGAAACCTCTGGGAAAATATACAAGATATGCAAGATAAGCCTGTGAAATCTTATATTGCTAAAAAGTAAAACCGTGCTCAGAAACAAAATGAAGGAAACATGTCAAACAAATGCAGGCACTAAACTGTTGAAGGAGTTTGAAATGGTCAGAGCTGGAACAGCTTGAAGAGCAAAACTGATAAAGTAGTGCTGGGTTATAATTAAAAGTGTAAAGTAAATATTCATGAGCCCATATGGACATAAATAAAAAATTGAGCAAATAAATACATGGGAGAGAAAAGACAAATCTAACATGTAGAAGAATCCCATGTAATTTACCTAAATACTCACCTTCAAGGAAGTAGAGCTTTACCTCTAACTCGTGAGAGTGAGCTGTGCTTTGTGAATTGCTTACAAAGAGAAGAGTATAGAAGACAGAGAATGTCATTTTACAGTGGAAAGATCTGCAAAGCAGGTGATCAAAATAAGCCTCATCAGGGAACAGAAATATTGATAACATGTCCACTTAATATGAGGGTATGAGAATGCTACTTCACCTTTGTGGTCATTCTCCCCCAAATCCATAACCCCAATCTAAACTTGACAAAAAAACAATAAATCTAAATTAAGAGATCTTCTACAAAATAACTGACCAGTACTCCGCAAAACGCTCAAGGTCATCAAAAATGAGAAAAGTCTGAGAAACATCCCAAAGTAGAAGAAGCTAGGACACATGACAACTAAGTGTTGTATGATATCTTGGATGGGATTCTGGGGCAGAAAATAGAACATCAGGGGAAAAGTGGTGAAATTCAAATGAACCGTGGTATTTAATTAGTTGTAAAGGCTTCTCAGTTGTGACAAATGTACCAGAGTGATGTAAGATATTAACAATAAGGAAAAATTGGTGATGAGTATACTGGAACTCTCTGTGTTATCTTTGAAAATTTTATGTATAGCTAAAACTACTTGAAAGTAAAGTTTTGTTTTAAATATATGCAGCAAAATCATCACTAAGTTGTAAGCAGCTATCATTATGAGAGACATTACTTCTAACATATATTAACAGTTCAAGGAATATTTTTAACAATAATAAACTCTGAGATGTCAAGGGTGAAAAAAGAGTAAACGTGTGGCAGAAAACGATCACAAGAGCATAAGAGACACATGCACACACAGATGTGCCTGTGTGTGTATTTTTTTTTGCCTGAACATAATGACTCTATGTTCTATTGAAAGTGACCTTACATGCTAATAAATAGAAAGAGACAACAAACTCTATAGCACTATATGCTTATTTTTTAAAAGATACAAAAGAATGAGTCAGATATCTATAAACTTTTACAGCTATTATTTCTGAGTCACAATTTTTTAATTTTTTAATTTTAAAAATGTGGGCTAAAATTCAGGGTCAGGTATACAAATGATCATTATGCAGGTATCCTTGCTGATGAGATATGAAATCTTTTCCCTCCCCTGGCAGTTTCCCACTATTGCCAATTCCTTTCTTAAAGTATTATGATAATTACTCAAGGTCCACTCATGAGTGAGAACATGTGGTATTCAGTTCTTTGTTTCTGTGATAGATCATTTAGTGTTACAGACTCTAAGTTCATCCAAGCTGCTGTGAAGTTCATAAATTTGTCCTTCTTTATGGCTGCATGATATTCCATTGTGGATATGTACCACATTTTTTTTATCCAGTCCTCTTTCGATGGGCAGCATGGTTAGTTCCATGTTTTTGCTGTTGTGAATAACACTGCAATAAAACATGTGTATGCAGGTATCCTTTACATAGAGTGATTTGAGTTCCTCTAGGTATATTTCCAAGAAGGGAGACTGCGGGGTCATATAGAAGGTAGACTTTTAGATCTTTTAGGAATTGCCACACTGTTTTCCACAGGGGTAGTACTAATTTACATAAAATTTTTAAAGGATAAATAAAAAGTGCAAAAGAGCATATGTGGTATGCTACTTTTTGGAGGCAATATAAGAAATTATATGTACATCTGTTCATTTATATGTAAGAAAATGCAGGAATAATAAATCAGAAATAACTGCAATTGGCTAAACCTATGAACAGTGCTGAGTATTTAGATATACGCATGGAGAAAATGAATTCCAATCTGATATCCACATGCAAGAAAAAACAATTGACACAGACTTGTAACTTTCACAATAATTCATTCAAAATGGATCACAGATCAAAAAACATAAAACTATGAAAGATAAGAGAAAATCTAGGTGACTTCAATTCTGAAGATGATTTTTGCAACACAACGAGGAAAGCACAATTCTTGAAGAAAATGAAATGTGGGATGATATTGCAGTTCAAAATGCTCTGCAGAAAGCACTGTTCAGTGAATGAAACCACAAGCCACAGTTTGGGAGATACATGTCTACAAAACGTACATCTCATAAAAGACTGTTATCCAAATACAAAAAGAATACTTCAAACTCAATGGCTAGAAAATAAACTACTCCATGAAAAAAAAATAAATAAATAAACTGGGCATAAAGTCGGAAAAGACGGGGCACTAGAGAAGATATACGGATGGCAAAGAAGCCAACAGCATGTGCCGTTAGGAAATTGTGAATAAAACAATAATCAGCTCCCACTACACACCGACGGGAGAGGCTAAAATCCAAACGCTGACAAACCACCGGGCTGGCGAGAACGCGGAGTAACAAGAACCCTCAGCCCTCGCTGGCTGGCACGCAACACAGGGCAGCCACCTCGAAAGCCAGTTTCTTACAAAACTCAGCGCGCTCTTGCCGTGTGATCTGGCAGTGGAGATCTCGTCTGCTGCTAAATGACTTGCACGCACGCAAATGCCTGCAGAGGCACGTTTTCAGCAGCTGTACTGGTAACTGCTAAGGTTTGGAAGCAACTGAGGCGCCCTTTAGCAGATGGATGGGTGCACAAACTGTGCTATACGCACTTGATGGAGAGGAGCGTTCGGTGATAGAAAGAGGACTCGACGATCAAGCTGCAAAAAGACACGGCGGAAACTTAAAGGGGTGGGGCCAGCCTGAAAAGGCTACCGATTACGTGATCCCAACCACAGTCACCTGGGACTGCGCTGCCACCGTCCCCTGCAGTTGCTCGGGCTGTCTTATGAGGCTCTGCTGCAGCACTTCTCCCGTGCCTTTTCCATCTCTAGCTGTGCTTGGACGCATACATGCCATTGTCTTACAACTTCCTGCAGTATTCAGTGCAGTGACGTGCCTTAGGGGTGTACAGTCCAGGAGCAACAGGCCATACCACAGAGCCCAGCTGCCCAGTCGCGAGCTAGACCATCCAGATTTGTGTGAGTGCACTCTATGACGTTTTCCCAGAAACGAAATGGCATTTTGCTGAGCCCATCCTTGTCTTCGAGCGATGCATGACTGCATGCGACGTTATGGAGAAGGCAAATTAGGGAAGCTATGAGAGGTAAGGGGGTGCTGGTTCAGGGGAAACGAGGGGGGAAAGACTAACAGTGGAGCACAGTGACTTTGTAGAGCAACACGTCATCCTCTGTTATTGCTATGGTGGATTTATGTACATTTGTCAAGACCCAGGATAGGCGCAACACCAAGAGTGAGCTCTAACATAAGATATCAATGTTAGTTCACAATATCGTATGATGTAATGGTGTATGGGTTCATCAATAGTAACCCTAACGCAAGATGTTAATTAATAGAGGGAACCGAGAAGGTGGTAAGGTAGTATAGGAGAACTGTGTACTTTCTATTAAAATTTTTCAATAGTCCTAAAACTGCTTTAACACATAAAATGTGTTAGCTTGTTTAAAAGAAAATGAATCTTGACTACTATTCATATCATACACGTAAGTAAGTAATTTCCAATGCGAATTTAGATTTAAAGGTAGAAGTTAACACAGAGTTGCTATAAAATAACCCCCAAGTAAATATCTTCATGGCCACGGAGTAGGGAACGATTTCTGGAATAGGAGGCAAAGCACTACTATAGAATAAACTATTGATAAGTTCGACTTAATGAAGAACTCTTGATCACAAAGATATATTATTTTAAAAGGTTATAAAATGTAATCCATGAAGTGAGAAAATATATTTGCAATACATATATTGAACAAAAGATGCATAGTCGGAATCTAAAAGAAATCCTACAGATCATTATAAAGAAAATAAAGGTAACACAATAAATAAGTGGGCAAAGGACATAAATAAGAACTTAGAAAGGGTGGGGTACTAAAACAGTCAGTAAGCACACGTAAAAGTGCTCACTGAAATGCCCTTACAAACCCAGATATTAACTAAAATTTAAAGTACTGCAATGTCAAGTGTAGATGAGAACATGGAAAAATTGTACTCTACTGACTGCCAGTTTGCTGTGTGAATTAGTAAGACCACTCAGAAAACTGCTGGCAATACTGAGTAAATGAACCCTTTCCTAGACACATACTCGATAGCGATGCAGGTATACATTTGTAATAGCCCAGCACTAGAAACATCCAAAATGTGCATTAACAGTAGGTGTAAACCGTGATATATTACAAAATGGAGTACTATATATTCCAATTCACAAAAGTGAGTGAGCTACTGCTAAGAACTCTAAAATGGATGAATTTTATACAAGAATAATATTGGATGAAAGCAGTCACAACCAAAGAGAGTGTGATCTATTATAACCACAAAAGCTGCCAAAATGAATCTAATGCAAGCAAAGTAGAGATTCAGTTTGCCTTGGGGAAAGGTGAGGTGTACACCAGGAGGGCAAGTGGGGAGTGTTCTGAGGAACTGATTTGTCTCTTCATTTTTGGTTACACAGATTAAGTCATTTTGTGAACCTTCATTGAGCTGTTCACTTATGATTTCTGTATGTGTTTGCACTTATGGAACACTACAATGAGGGGTAATAAAAAGGTTGATACTGAATGGTATTAACCCTTTACCTTTATTTTGACATCTATTTCTGTTGGTATTTAATTTATTTGGGCAATGAAATTGAATGCCTTCGTTTACTTAGATATGTTTGCATAGATATCTGGCACAAAGTTTTGCTGTTAAACACCTTAGAACAAAATTTGCTTTGTTTTAAAAAAAGAGACTCTGTTGGGTCAAATTTAATAAAAATTGTCTATCATATAAGATACCAAAAAAGGCAAATAAAAAGGAGAAAAATAAATATGCACAGAGGGAGAAGAGTTCAAGAGGAAAAAGAAAACCAGACATATAGCTATGCCTTCCCTCACTTTAGGTTTGTGAAACTAAACAAAATTTTTATTCCATTTATAAATGTAGAAAATCAATTTGACTTGGTATATCTTTAAATTTGCAAAGTTGATGGCTGCTTTGAATTTGGAAAGCAAACATAAATGAAGTCTCCTAGAATTCTGGTAAATGCTATCTTCATGTTTTTCTTTCTACCCCTAAAGGGAGTGTATATGTCCTCCTGGGGAGTAAATCTTATTACCCAGTTATATATCTTGCCATTTTTCACTAAATCTAATTTTTAACTATGGTAATCTGACAAATATTTAAATAGTCCCAATTGTTGAAAAATACATTATGGCAAATTTATTTAACTCTGGTAGATGTAGCCTCTCCCAATTATTTTTTTTCTTAAGCTATTCCCAAACAACCTAATATGCTTGATACAGAGAAGAAAGAAAATTCATCTTTTTTCCCCTTAATCTCTTTAATGTCTAAAGGTATTAAGAGCATAATGGAAATTATTCTGAAGGATTTTCAAAGACCTTAACTAAAAAAGGGCGAAGTCATCCATGATTGATCAAAGAGAAAAGTGAATTATTTCCATTAAATCTTGAAAGACAAAAGTTCCAAGTCCACTGTCTGAAGATTTTCTAAGGAGTCACGACTCCATTGTGTTCTTGTTGAGGAAAACTGGTGATGGCCACAATAGGATAGTGTTATCTCTTTTGCAACATAATAAAATAAATCACCTCTCAAACCCTAAGTCTGAAATGTAGCAATTCTTTAACTTTAACACGCTTGTTAATATAGGTAAATTATCAAATAAAATATAAATGGCAGGATACCAGAAAGCTATGTGGAGGTGAAATATTCTGCTTTATATTATTCATTAAGCTAAATGAATGAATATTTGTTTCAACTCAACCCACAGGTTGCTTAAACCACCCACTAGGTGACTGAAAACCTCTTTACATGAGGTTTTGCCATTTTAAAAGACAGGTAGGACAGAGAAGACATGGACTTTCCATCTTCAATTCCATCCAGATACAGGCCTCACATCAGTATATGGGACAGACTCGGCTCCTGACTCAGCATACGGATCTGTGGTCAGAATTTGTACCATCCTATAGCAAGAAGATACCCACAGAATGCCAGACACGAGCAAGACGAGTACCTGTGCTAGGACAAAGGAGGAGAGGAAGACAGAAAATATCACTTAGTGTCTGATGACTATAGCTCTCAGCGAAGGCTTAACAAATGTCGTATGAGGTGGGTCCCTCCAGGACTATCATCTGTCCTAGAAGAGGGCAGGAAAAATTACTCAACACCATACCAACACAAAGCATGGATTAGAACTAGGCTTTTTGTGGGAAAAGAGAAAACCCACAGGCCAAGGTCAGCAAAGTAGAGATGTAAGTATACCATACTCCCTGCCCCCGGGCTTTCATCATCCCGCAGAGATGCATGCTGGTCCAGGACATCTGCTGACGGGACACATCCTGGGTTTCTTCCTAATTCCCTAAGGACCTTCCCCCTCTGGTCTCCTTCTTTATACTGAGGACCAGAGACAGCAAACGTGGGGGTGGGAAAATGGACTTTTGGGGACCTGGTTGTCTGGACTTGGGTGCCAACTGTTTCTAGAATTGACCAAAAGTCCTGTGGCCCAACGTCTGGAGACTTTGAACCCAAGGGATATGATAGCATTTCTAGAAGAGAAAGAACTGCTGACGATCACCCCTGCCCCTCCAGGTTTGTCAGACAGCTCAACCCATAAGTTCCCAGGGTGGCACTGTGACAGTTTTTCTCAGTCACCATGAAGAGGAGATTCGTTTTCTCAGTCTCCTTACTGGCTCTTGTTTTCTCCATCCACATAGCCTTTAAACTTTTGGAAATGTATCAGTCCTCAGCTGAATCCTATTTGTTTCCATCCCCAGAAGTGCCTGTAACTCCAAATGATTCTGTGACCCAAAGGCCATTCTGTGAGTGGTAACACAATCGCAATCTAAATTTGAAATCCCTGTGAGAACCCTAAAAATGCTACTGCTTTTCAAATGGTCTCATTTGAAGTTCAGCATGGATATATCATCTGGCGTGGCTGTCTGTCCATCCCACACATGAATCAGTCTGCTTTCCATATTCACATGTTCATACAAGGGTTTGAACTCATCTTGCTCTTGAAGCCTTCTTTTTCCCTTATGCCATTCTTTAGGAATCGAATGATCTCTCCTCATGGGTGTCGATTTTTCCCCGTTAGCATTTGCTAAGTCTCTGTTCCAGGCACTTTACTGGCAGCAAGGTTCTGGGGGATAATATTGCAGACTATGTTTTCTGCCCTCCAGGTGAACCTAGTCCTGAGTAAGGGACAAATGCAAACGCATTCAGAGTTAAGAACAAGTGACTACAGCAGTATTTGCCTCCAACACCCAGCTCTTTCTCCTTTGTTCATTTGATTAAGTCGATGTGGAAATAAAGAAAATCAACACAGTTTCCTTTAAAGTATATTAAAAAAGAAGATCCTGTAAAAGAAAACATTTTTATGCAGGGGTCCAAATTATTTGACTTCTCAGTGTGCTAAGGAACCTTAATTTGTGGATAAGTCCTCTAATTCTTCGCTGATGGAACAAAATTTCAGTGTCTATTTTGTGATTTGAGCAGAGGTAAGCCCTGGATCCCACATTTTTGTTTTGGCCAGAATCTCTTGGGTTTTTGAGGTATAGGATCATATCATCAACAAAGAAGAATAACTTGACTTCTTCTTTTACTGTTTGGGTAACCCTGATTTACTTCTCTTGTCTGGTTGCTCTAGCTAGGACTTCCAACACTATGTTGAACAGGAGGTGTGGGAGTGGGCAACTTTGTCTTGTCCTTATTTTCAGGGAAATGCTGCCAATTTCTGTCCATTTAGCAATACATTGGCTGTGGGTTTGTCATAGATGGTCCTTACTATTTTGAGGTATGTTCCCACTATGCATAGGTGCTTGAGGGTTTTTATCAAGAAGGGATGCTAGATTTTATTGAAAGTTTTTTCTGTATCTAATGTTATAATGATGTGATTCTTGTTTTTACATCTGTGCATGTTTTTTATTACATTTATGATCTTGCAGATGTTGAACCAACCCTGCATCCTGGGGACAAAGCCTAACTGGTCATGGTGGATGATTTTTGAGATGTGTTGTTGGATCTGATTTACTAGAATCTTGCTGGGTATTTTTGCATCTATACTCATGAGGGATATTGACCTATAGTTCTCCTTAGTTGGATATCTACCTGAAGTGGGTATCAGTATGATCTTAGAGTCATAAAATGATTTGAGGAGCATTCCATATTCCATCTTTCTCGATTGCCTGGAATATTTTCAATAGGATTGGTATTGGCTCCCTCTTGTATGTTTTATAGAATTCTGCAGGAAATCCATCTGGTCCAGGTTTTTTTTTTTTGTAAGTAGTTTTCTTATGACAGAGTCAATTTCCTGGGTTGTTATTGGTCTATTTTGTCTCAATGTCTTCTTGTTTCAACCCTGGGAGTAGTGTGATGTCAGAAGTCATCCATTTCATTTAGGTTTGCTTCCATACAGGTGTGCATAGTAATCTCTGATAATCATTTGTATTTCTTCAGGGTCAGTTGTGGCTTGATTTTTTGCATTTCTGATAGTGTTTATTTGGGCTTTTTCTTGGTCATTCTATCTAGTGGTCCATCCCTCCTGTTTATTCTTTCAAAGAACCAGTTTTTTGTTTCATTGATTTTTTTCCACGGTATTTTTGTCTTTTGTGTCCTGTATTTGGGCTTTTACTTGGTGATCTGGATTCTTCCGCCAAAGTTAGAGTTTTGGTGGTCTTGTCCTTCCAGCTCATTCAGGTGACTTGTTAGGCTGTTAACTGGTGTTCTTTCTATTTTCTTGATGTTTATTCGTAGAGATAAAAATTCCTCTCTCAGTACTGTTTTCATGGCATCCCAGAGGTTTTAGTAAGATGTTCCTTAATTTTAATTTGTTTCTGGGAACCTTAAAATTTCTGTTTTGATTTCTGTGTTGAAGAAGTAGTTGTTTAGCATCATGCTGTTTACTGTTCATGTCTTTGTGTGTTTTAGGGGAATTTTTGGTATTAATATTTATTTTTATACCACTGTGGTCTGAGAAGGTGCATGGCAGTATTTCAATCTTGTGAAACTTTTTTATGCTTGATTCATGTCCCAGGATGTAATCAATCTTGAAATACATTCCATGTCATGATGAGTAGAATGTATATTCTGTGGTTGTTGGGTGGAGCGTTTTATAGATATCTACTAAGTCCATTTGGTCAAGTATCAAGTTGAGGTTCCAGATCTCTTTGTTTAGTTTTTGCCTTGAAGATCTATCTAGGGTTGTTAGTAGGATATTGAAGTCTCCAGCTATGATAGTGTTAGAGTTCATATCTTTATTTAGTTTACTTAGTAGCTGCTTTATGAAAACTGGTGCTCATGTGTTGTGTGCACATATGTTTAAGATGAATATTTCTTGTTGATGGATTGAAACTTTTATCATTATGTAGTGGTCTTCCTTATCTTTTTAAATTTTTTATAGCTTGAAGGTTGTTTTGTCTGATATTAAGATTGTGACTCCTGCCTTCTGTGATACATTTGCCCGGAAATTCATTTTCCATCCTCTGACTTTGAGTCTGTGGGCATCCTTTAGATGAGTTTCCTGAAGACAGAAAATTACTGGGTCTTGTTTTTTTGTTTGTTTGTTTTTAAATCCAGTTTGTCATTCTGTCTTTTCAGTGGTACATTTAGTCCATTCGCATTCAGGCTGATTATTGAAATGTGAGAGTTTGTCCTTGTCATAATGCTTTTATAAGGCTATTTTGTTTTGTATTCATATATGTGTAAGTTTTCATTTTTGCAGGTATGCTGTGTGTTCTGCTGCTTCTGTGTTTGTTTGTACTCTTGTGAAGTATATGGTCTTTCTTTTTCATTCTGTGCACAGCACCTTTTAAAGCATCTCCTGTAAAGCTGGTCTCAAAGCAGCATATTCTCTTAGGGATAGGATGTCTGAGAAGTATTTTAATTCTCCCTAAGTGTGAAGCTTAGCCAGGCTGGGTAGAAAATTTTTAGTTGAAATTGTTTATCTCTGACAACATTAAAGCTTGGGATTCAATTCCTTTTGCCTTGTAGTGTTTCTGCAGATAAGTCTACATTAATTCTGATCTTTTTTCCCTTGCTGCCTTTAGGATTTTTTCTCTTATATCTACTTTGTGCAGGTGAATTACTATGTGTCTAGGGTTTGGTCTCCTCATAAAATGTTTTACATGGGTTCTCTGAATCTCTTGTGCTTGTATTGTCGTCTCTTTGGTCACATGTGGACAGTTTTCCTGAATGACCTCATGAAATGTTTGTTCTAGGATATTTTCTGTTTCTCTTTCTATTTCAGGTATTCTTATCAGACTTTGGTTTGATTCTTAGTAAAATCACACATCTCTTGGAGAGTTTCTTCTTCCTTATTATTTTTTTTCCATATTTTTAATAGATTGGGTTAATTCCATATTTTGGTCTTCCATCTCTGAGATTCTTTTTTCTGCTTGGTTAATTCTGCTTCCCATGCTTGTCAGTTTTTCATTTATTTCTTGAAAGAAGTTATTTATTCCTGTTATTTCTAAGTACACCTTCTTGAGTTTGGGTCTGTTGCAATTTCATCTAGTTTCAGCCCTTGCATTTCTTGATTTTTATTCATTCTATCCAATAATTCTCTGACCTCTGTAAGTGTCTTCTGGGTACCGTTGTTGTCAGAGATAGCCATTGTTTGTGCCCAGCAACTGTTCTTTCTAGCACTGACTCTTTGCTGGGGCTGTAGTTACCAGTCACTCTTTATCGATTTGTCTTCTTTTGTAGCAGTTCTCTTGCCTTTTTCTTTCATTCTGTTGCTCAGTGGAAAATAGTCACTTCTGATACTTACTCAACGTTTTGTCCTTTCTTGGGCCAGGGCCCCAGGTTTATTCAATTATGAAGCAGTGCTAGGAGTGGGGCATTGTGCTGTCTGTTTACAATTTTGAGCACTTACTAGTGGATGAGGGAGGCTGCAAGGATTCAGACTCTATTGGCAGGTCATAATGTTTACTGTCTGGTGAATGGGTCAGCTAGGACTCAATCTCCTTGTCTACACAATATGACCTTACAATGACTATGCTTGCATAGCCCTTGAGTCCAAGACAGAATATAAGAGTGAAAAGAGAGAGTAGAAGGAAGAAAAAAGGGAAAGATGGAGAAGGGAAAAGTAGAAAGAAAAATGGAAAATGAAAACACACACAAAAACAAGAGAAAGAACAAAGAAAGAAATAGAAGACGGGGGAAAGAAAGAGAAAACCAACTAACAAACAAAGCAACCAAGATAAACAAACCAACCAATACCACCACCAGCTTCCTTCCCGGTCAGTTCCACTGACTGCATCTGTTGCCCAGCATCTGGCTCATGGTGGAAGGCGGATTGTCTGGGGTTCTGCATTTGCTGTCACCCACCAGGGCTTGTACACTGGGCCAACGTCCTCTTGGGTCACAAAGAGCAGCCCCAACGCAGTGCAGAGATCATCAACTCATCTCAAAAGTGGAGCACCACTCTGTCTAGATGTTAAAGAGTCTGCTCAGTTTCTCTGCTGGGAGCTATTGCTCCCTTTTCAGCAGTTACTTAGTCTCCTGATCTCGGAACCTGGTGGCAACGCTCTGGAGCCCTGTCCAGGCTTGGGGGTGGGGTTTCCCCACTGCTTCCTTGGGCGTCTGCCTCAGGCTCCCACCCTGTATTCGGTCCACAGCCCTCACTGTTAGCATTCAGTTCGCTCCAGCAGATTTTCCCCAGAAAGCTCCCAAATTGTCTGCTTCTAGGTCTCCCACTCCAGTCACATGCATTTTGTTTGGTCCAGTGTGGAGGTGGGGTGTCTGTGTCTCTGGTATCTTGCACTTGGAGTACCCTTTCTGGACAAATGGTCGATTTCAGAGGCGTGTAGAGGTCGCCCCTTGGTCTCAGGATGCAGGCTACTCAGGATGCAGGCAGCTCAGAATTTGACAAGATAAAGCAGGTCTTTACCCAGTCCCAGGACAGAGAAAATGGTGGCGTTCCATGTTTTTTTCTCCGGTTGAGCTCAGCTTCAGATTTCCTCCCCATGCTTTCTACATGGTACCTGCCGCCAGTGCCTGGCCTGTTGCCACAGGTGGTGGCATAGGCCAGGTGCCAGCTGATCTCTTCTGCCTTTTCCCAAGAGATGCCCTGGGAGTGGTAGATCTTTCTACGCACAGTGGGGGCCGAATTCAGAGCAGTGGCAAATTGTAGCTGTTTCTGCAGGGGTCCCAGGGCACTTTTTCAAATGTCTCCCTTCAGTTGGATATTCACTCACCCACTTGTACAGACAAACAGATGCAGATTAGTATTTTTTAAAAATCTGTTTGCACTCACCCATGCAGAAACTCTTATACTCTGACTGGATCTGACACCATCTTACCCCCAATATCAACTACATTCTTAATGATTGTCTGACTCTCAGGTGTGTCAATTACTGACAGAGGTGTGTTTAAGTCTCCAATGATAAAGTGGATTTGTCTACTTTTCCTTGTAACTTTATTGGTTTTTACTGCTCTTATTTTCACACTGTATCTTCAGGTGCATATATTTAAGGATTGTTAAATCTTCTTTCAGAATTGACCCTTTTATAATCAACATTCCTCCTTCTTATACTTGATATTTTTTTGTTGTTCTGAATTGTGCTTTGTCTAAAGTTAATGTAACTGTTTTAGCTTTTTTGATCAGTTTTAACATGATTATTCTTCTCTCTCCATTTACTTTTAAACTGTGTCTTTCTATTTATAATGGGTTTCTTGTAGATAATATATAGTTGATCTGGATGTTATTTTCTTAGCTATCTCACTTTGAATAATATACTTATATGTAGACCATTCACATTTAAAGCGATTATAGATGTATTAGGATTAACGTCTTCCATGTTTGTAACTGTTTCTATTTGTTGCACTGTTACTTTGTTTTTCAAACTCTGTTTTTTCTGCATTTTTGGTTTTAATGGAATATTTTGTGATTTGATATTCTCTCCTTTTGTAAACATATCATTTACATTTAAAAAATCTTTAATAGTTTTTCTGGAGTTTTCAATATACATTTACAATTAATTTGTCTACTTCAAATAATGTCACTGCTTCATGGATCACTCAGGTACTTAAAGCAGAATATCCCCAACTCATTCCTCCCATTCCTTATAACATCACTTTTATTTATTTCACTTACCTATATGCTACAGTCATCAATACATTATTGCTAATATTGCTTGAATAGTTGTCTATTCAGTTAACTAAAAATAAGAAAAGTAAAATATTTAATTTTACCTACATTTATTCACTTTCTAATGTTCTTTATTTATTTAGAACAAAATTTCTGTCCTGAATCATTTTTCATCTTTGAATAACTTCTTTTTTATTTCTTAAAGGCATATCCACTCAATGGTTTCTTTGACTTTGCAAAGGCTTGTCAGTTTGAAGAGGCCACACTTGTTTATCTTATCTCTTATAGCATGGGCACTTAGAGTTTTGATCAGGAATTGGTTGCCAGTTCCAATTTCCATAAGGGTGTTTCCTGCATTTTCTAAGGTTCTTAGAGTTTGAGGTTTTACGTTTAGGTTGTTGATCCATTTAGAGTTGATTTTTGTGTATGGGGATAGAAAGGGGTCTTGTTTTAGTTTTTTGTATGTGATCAGCCAGTTTTCCCAGCACTATTTACTAAATAGGTTCTCCTTTCCCCGGTGGTTGATGGTGGGAGTTTGTTGAAGATGAGCAGGTTGAGAAATTGAGGTTTTGCTTCTGGAATCTCTATCCTGTTCTATTGGTCTATATGACTGTTCTTGTACCAATACCAGGCTGTTTTGATTATTGTAGCTTTAAAATAAAGCTTTAAAATAAATGAATAAAGTTTAAAGTCTCTTGCCAGTTTCATATCTGACAAAGGCCTAACATCTAAGATCTACAAGGAATTCAAACATGCTGAAAATAAAAAATAAAATAAAAAAAAAGCAGTCCCATTACAAAGTGGGCTAAAGATATGAATAGACACATCTCAAAATAAGACATATGAGCAGCCAACAGATACATGAAAAAAAGGCTCAGCCTCACTGGTCATCAAAGAAACGCCAACTGAATCCACACTGAGATAACACCTAACTCCAGTCAGGACAGCCACAATCAATAATTCAAAAAACAACAGATGCTGCAGAGGATGTGGGGAAAAGGGAACACTTCTATGCTGTTGGTGGGAGTGTAAACTAGTAGAGCCTCTGTGGAAAACAGTGCAGTGATTTCTAAAAGATCTAAAAATCAACCTTCCATATGGCCTCGCAATTCCCTTACTGTGAATTTTCCCCGGAGGAACTCAAATCATTCTATGAAAAGGATACCTGCACATTCATGTCTATTGTAGCATTATTCACAATAGTAAAAATTGGAACTGACCATGCTGCTCATTGAAAGAGGACTGGATAAAAAAATGTATATGATACTTATACACGATGGAATTTTATGCAGCCATAATGAAGGACAAAATTATGAACTTCGCAGCAACCTGGATGGACTTAGAGTCTATAATATCAAGTGATCTTTCACAGAAACAAAGAACTGAGTATCACATGTTCTCACTCCTTGAACAGCTATCATAATACTATAAGAAAGGAATTGGCAATAGTTGGAAACTGTCAGGGGGTATGGGGTGGGATTGGCAGTTGAGTGAAACTGCCAGGGGAGGGAGGAACACACCTCACCAACAAGGGTACCTGCATAATGAACATTTGTATACCTAATCCTGAATTGTACCCCACATCTTCAAAATAAAAAATTTTAAAAATAAAAATAAAAAAGAAGCCGTAAAGAAAAAAAGAAGGCATATCTAGTAGTACAAATTCCTTCATATTTTGTTTATCTGAGAAGGCTTTAATTTCTCTTTTACTTTCAATGAATAATTTTAGTGTATAAAAAATTTTAGTTTGGTGTTTTTTTTAATTTGGTACTTTAAAAGTTATGCTCATATTTTTGTAGCTTTCATGGTTTCAGATGAAAGATCTAATTGAATTCTCATTCTTGCATAAAAATAAATTTCATATTTTTCTCTATGATTTTTTTTAATAAGATTTTCTCTTTGCCTTTAGTTTTCTGTACTTCGAATATAATATAATTCATTATAAGTTTATTTGGTGTTTATTCTGCTATGTGTTCTCTGAGCTTCCTGGGACTGTGGTTTGGCAGCTGCTATTAAATTTAGAAAATTCTGAGATTTTATTACTTCAAAATATTTATTTTGCTTTCCTTCTTTTTTTCTAATATGCCTATATTCTATATTGCACCATTGTGTAACTTTTCCACAGTTCTAGAACATTCTGCTTAAATTCCTTTTTCACTTTTCCTTTCATTTTAAAGTTTCTATCCACGCTTCAAGCTCACTATTTTTTCCCCGTGACTGTGTCTTCTGAACTGATGAGAATATCACTTGCATTCTTAATTTCTGTTAGTGTTCTTGATTTACACACTTTCTTATGAGTTTAGATTTTCTACTTTTCTGCTTACATTTTCCTCTGTTCTTACATAAGGTATACTTTTCCCATTAAAGCCACTTATATATGCATTTTATTTATATAAATTCCCTATCTGAGAATTTTAAAATCTTTAAGTTTGGTTCTGAATCTTGCTTTATTTCTTCACATTGTTGTTTTTCTTTTTCCGCTTTTACTGCATTTTGTAATTTTTTATTAAAAACTGTGCATGACATTGGATAATAGAAACTAGCATAATTAGGCTTTTAGAGTGAGGGTGTTTGTTAATATGGCTAGTCTGGGCTGTATTTAATGTTTGCTGTAGCTGCAGGTGTCATAGACTTCAGTTTTTTTTTTGTTTTTTTGTTTTAGTTTTCTTTTTTTTCTCTTAGTCTTTTGTCTTTGAGTTTCCCTTGGAACTCCTTTTTTAAAAAGAGTCTGTAAAATTTGTAACATTATCAGTTGTAATCCATTAAATTCCTGTGTATGTGATGGTAAGGATTTGAAACAACAAGTATTCTGTCATCATACGCTTTACTTTCAGGTTTTTAGTGAGTGCTATGGCTTGATATATTTGACCCCCTCAAACCTCGTGTTGAAATTTGATCCTCAGTGTTGGAGGTAGGACTTAAAGGAGGTGTTTGTGTCATGGAATTGGATCCTGCATGAATAGATTGTGTGTGTGTGTGTGTGTGTGTGTGTGTGTGTGTGTTGGAGTCTTACACCATCTCCCAGGCTGGAGTGCAATGGCACTCCCATTGCCACCCCAGGGTCGACCTGCTGGGCTCTAGCAAGTCTTCCACCTTAGTCTTCCAAGTGGCTGGAACTACAGGCAAGTGTCAACATGCTCAGATAATTTTTGATTTATTGTAGTCTTCCAAGTTGCCCAGGCTGGTCTCGAACCCACGGGTTCAGGCAATCGACTCACCTCGGCCTCCCAAAGCGCTGAGTTTACAGGCTGAGCCACAGAGCCCAACCCATGAATAGATTAATGTCCTCCCTGAAGGGGAGTGTTGGTGAGTTCTAGCTTGTTAGTTCTAGAGAGAGTTGGAGACTCCAACTCAAAAAAAAAAAAAAAAGAAAGAAAACTTAATACCCTATCCCCTTCTCTCTCTTGCTTCCCCTCACCATGTGATCTCTGCAAATGCTGGCTCACATTCCCCTACTACCATGAGTAGAAGAAGACTTGAGGTTCTCAGCAAATGCAGATGCCTGTGCCATGCTTCTTGTATAGTTTGCCGAACTGTGAGCCAAATACATCTGCTTTCTTTATAAATTCCTCAGTCTTAAGTATTCTTTATAGCAATACAAAAGGACTAAGACAGCAACCCTGACTCTCCCTGTGCTGCGACTTGCAGAGTACTTCTCAGAAATTTGTCCTTCCTTGATAAGAGAGAGGAAGATAAGTGGGCATTCATGTTGGCTAATCATACTTTTTTCAAGTCAGAAAAGTCCCTGAAAAAATAGCTTATTTTAGAAGACAGAGTTTTGTTATTTAGAATGCTCTGGACTGTTGTGAAATGGTTCCATTCTCCTCCTGGAGACTGAAACATGTGAGTTTTTTATTCTTATAATTTTCACAATGAAACCTTGGTGCCATTCCTGGAGGTAAAACCCATCAAGGTGTGAAGACCCTTCCCAAGACTGGTCCCCAAGCAGTTCTTAATTTTCAAGCTTGTCTTCTTCAGCTTCTAAAAATTTTTCAAAATTACCATATGAGTTGACTCCAGCTTCCTTTGCAGGTACACTGATCGCAGATCTCGTCATCTCTTCTCCTCTTCCAGCTTTTGGGGTGGATATTTGGCTTGTGATCTCAAATATCTGATTAATATTAGAAAAGGCATTGATTTCCAGTTTTAAATTTACTTTTTATTGTTGTGAAGATAGAGATACAGGTTTTCAAGTTCTTTATGTGTTGAGGTTTAACTAATTGTCTTTGGTTCTGTTTATCTGTAGTAATTTGGGTGCATTATATTTTCTTTGAAAATTATTCATACCATATAATTTTCTAACGTCAAGTTGCATTTTGTTGATATCTATGTGTGTGTGTGTTCTCACATATATATATATACATGCTACCTGTAGTTATTGCCTTCTTATAAATTTTTCTTTTATGTCTGTCTGATTTATCTGAGATTTTCTAATAAAAATAGTTTCAATTAGTTTTTATTGCATTTTTTTAGAAGCAGTTATTTGTTTTATTTATGCTTCCATCGTTAATTCATTGTTATGTTTTACTTGGGATTGCTTTAATTACTTGCCTAACATTTTTAATTAATTTTTTTGAGTTGTTGTCTCACTCTGTCACCCAGGCTGGAGTACAGTGGCATGATCATGGTTCACTGCAGTCTCGGCATCCTGGGCGCAGGTGATTCTTCCACCCCAGTCTCCCAGTAGCTGGGACTAGAGGCATGCATCACTCTGCCTGGCTTTTTTAAAAAAAATTTTGTAGAAACAGAGTCTTGCTGTGTTTCTCATGCTGGCTGGGCTCAAGCAATACTCTCACCTCCTGGGCTCAAGCAGTCCTGCCACCTCAGCCTCCCAAAGTGTTGGGATTGCAGGTGTGCACCACTGAACCTAACCAAATAAAATGTTTAATTTATTTATATTTGTTATAGTTTTGAAACATGAGTATTTAAGACTTTTTTCTGATCACTGTTTTTAACTGAACTCGTTTATATTTCAATATGCAACATCCTAATTAATTACCTAAATACCTTCTGGATACTTTAAGTGTTTTATTTTACTTCCTTTTGGGCCAAATAGCTTTTGAAATTTTAAAAATAAATTTATACCTTCTTTCCTTTCCTTTCCTTTCCTTCCTTTCCTTGTCCTCTTCCTCATGCCTGTCTTCCTCCTTCTTCTTGCTCTCTTTTTCTTTCTGTCTGTCTTTCTTTTTTTCTTTCTTTCTAGTGCTTGTGATTACAGAATGCTTTTTTAAGTATTTGAGTGATTTACTTGTTATTGTAGATTTTTATGAGATGATACAAGAGTACTGAGTGTGTGTGTGTTGTTTTTATATGTTTTTACATAACTTAACTGTACATGTACTTGTTCATTAGGTCTAGCCTATAAGTTACGTTATTTATAGTCAGGTTATTTTTATACTTTATAGATTTTTATACTAAATGGAAGTGGTGAACTGTGTTTCTATGGATTGTGTCTTACTCCTTCTGCAATCATACATATAGGCAGAATAAAGCATTGCTGCATGCAGGATGAGATTGTTCACATGGAAATGATTTCCTGTCCAAAGAGTGGAAATAGTAAATAATAAACCATAATCCCCCATAACTAATAAATTATAATCAAAATAGACCTCCTTTCTACATGAACAGTTCAGTTGTGCAAACCTACTATAACTGTGATTCCAATGTTTACTAAATGGGTTGTCAAACCCATTGAGAGATACTATCTGGTATCAAGAAGACAAACCAAACCATGACACAATTGCTACAGTCAATCCCGAAATTTATATGAGCCTAATTTATTTTTGCAGTCAAGTCAAGTCAGTTAGAGCTTAAAGAGATATTCATAGTCATCTAGTAGTCTAAATGATCTCATTTACAACCGAGAGAACTACACCTGGAATAGCCTAAGGACCTATAACTAGATAGTAGCATTTTCAGAATTGGCACAAAACAAATCCCTACCCTTCAGTCCAGCGCATTTTCATCATACTGAGTTCTAGCCAGATTTTGTGATACAAGTTCCTTCCAAGCTTTGTTTTAGAAAGTCAGTTCTACCAAGAGCTCCTACTGACTGGACAATACATCACCCAATTCTCCTCTTCTGGCCGTGGCTTATTGAATTAGTGACTTGTTATGCTGGATTGGAAAAATAAACTTGAGCAAATAAATTTTTTTCAGAAACTTGAAGTAAGTGAAACAGTGGGAAGTTGGGGGAGGGTGGTGGACATGGGTGCTCTAAGGGTAATTTAGTGGGCCCATGTACAAGATAAATATGCATCAGAACCTTGGTTGGTATTCGGAAAGGAGAACAGAACTGAGGGAAGTTGGGGGAGGGTGGTGGACATGGGTACTCTAAGGGTAATTTAGTGGGCCCATGTACAAGATAAATATGCATCAGAACCTTGGTTGGTATTCGGAAAGAACACAATAGAAACAGATGACAGAAACCATTCTGAGCCAGAGGGGCCGTGGCAACAAGAGAGAAGGACAAATGAGGAGCCATTCAAAATGTCTCAGTTCCAGACCTTTGCAAGGCTGGCTCTTCAGCTTTCTCTGGATTTTCACAAGGCTACTCTGAATACTTGATATCACTCCCTGTCTCTTGTGCTGCCTTAAATGGGTTCCTGTCTCTTGCAACAATATGATCTCTGTCAAACCCTGGCATACTTTGCCCAAATAAACCAATGCAAGGCCTGTGCCACGTTTCCAAGCCCTCTGCAAGTGGAGTGAAGAGGGTACTGAACCTCCAAAAGCCACTGTTGCATTGCTTTCTGTTGTAGACTTTTAAAGTGACATCAAAACTTCTTGGAGGAACACATGGAAGGTGACATTCAAGGCATCTATTATTTATATTCCTATTAACCAGTCTCTTCTCTATGTAAACATCATGAAAATTCTGTCTGAATAACACTGGTATGAAATCCTCATTGTCCCTTCTAGGATATGTCTGACAGCTTAACTTTTGAACCAATTTCACTTCAACTTGAATGGATCTTCTAAAAAAGCGAAACATATATTCACTGTTTTCCACCATTCCCCACTTCACTGTAGTTTTTCTCTCTGTGTGGTCTAATACACTCTTTGTTTGCAGTTGGATAAATTTAGAAGATGGTTTTATCTCAGGCTTCTCATGTGTTCAGTAAAACCTCCCTTCAGTGTACGAGATCTAAAAGTTAAAGCAGCTTCCTGGGAAATCTCATAGATATAATAACAGGCTCAATAAACAGCTTCCATTCATTATAATTCATTTTGTCAAATATTTAGTAAGCACTTGCTATGTTATAACCATACCAGGAACCAACATTGACACAGCATTTTTTACTCATATCACCTCTCATAATCTTCAAATAAGCCTCAGCAAAAGACATATTTATATATAAAAATATATTTATGATATTACCAACTAGGGGACAGAAACTCAGAAATATTAAGGAACTTACTCCAAAATACAGAGTGACAGAATTGAGCCATGAACATGGGTCCTCTGACTGTAAACTCCTAAAAATATTCATGATGCCAAGCTGTTTCTCAAGTTGTGTACCTATGCATGGCTGTATACCATATAGTCTCAATCCTTACAGAGAAACATACTAAGCAGCAAGAGATCAGTGAAAGACAAAACTCAGCGAAGATACTCAAAGAACATCTGTGTATTAAGACAATGCAGCTTTAAAAATAAAGAAAGAAATAATGAGATTGTGCTTGATTCACAGCAAGCAAAATTAAGAAAAAATAATTCAAAGCAAAATCCAAGGTGAATGAGTTGTAGGATTGTCACAAGTATTATTTCACATGCAGTAAGCAGATCCTAACGCTTTATCGATTTTAATTAAAATTTAGGTAAGTACTTTTTAATTTCTGGCATTTAGTGAGCATTCATATAAATCAGGAAACAAAATAGGCAACTTTCAATATACTTTAATATTTCATATACATAATTATCTGCCTATGAATATCTTAGGATATACTTTTAAAAAACTGGCAGAAAGGACAAGATTCTATTTCTTTCTCATGGGAAACTTTGTTCTACCTTCAGAGATGTTGAAATCAGACTGAAGTTGGGTTTTGCCATTGTCAACATGATGGCTTCCAAGAATATACTAGTCATTGCTATTCTAGTCAACTTTCTGATGGAAGGAGGAAGAAGTTTGGCTCGCATCACTTTTCCTCACTTTCTAATGTAGAGAACTTGGATTTATGGTTCCATTTTGCAGCAAAGGAGAGAGTGTATGCAAATATAGTTCCTACCTGAAAAAAAAAAAGAAACAGATTTGGTGGATACCTAGAAGCCCCCAGCACAGCGTATCTGTAATATTAAGCATCCAGAACATATCAGGCATCCAGAATTATGTATTTATTTATCTGATTCAGCTCAATGCCTTTTAAAAAAAAGAATCCAGGTGAATATGCAAGTTTCTCTACCTATGAGGTACATGATTTGAATAAGTCATTAACTGCCTCTAAATATTTTTCTCACCTTTAAAATGAAACAAAGATAGCATTCATATTGTGCCAGTTATTAGCGCATTATCTCTCAGATGGAAGGTCACCCTTCAGTACCTGCTCAGATATACTGGACTGGAGCTAAGCATTTTTTCTTTGCAGTTAGCACAACATGAAACTTTGCAGGTGATGCTGGAAGGATATTGTGCAATAAGGGGTTTTCTCTTCTTGTGTGCAAGATGCCGACCCTTTGCTCTTTCTTGTACCTCCTGCACAGTCAGCATTGAGTGTATGTGGGACACTCCGTGCTGCTCTGTCATAACCATGCCCCAGAGCATGCTGGTTTCTCTGGGACCACACAATCTCTGACCTGGGTCTGATAATCCCTTCACTTTAGCTCACTGGTCATGGACACTGGTATAGTGCAGTCTTCTTCCCAGCAGCAACTCAACTCACTCTGCACATCTTCCACAAGCCTCAGCCCTCCTGTGCCCCAGAGAATATTTCCCAAAGCTCTCACCAGATGGGCACGGTGAACCAGAGGTCACATGACAATGCTGCCCTGACAGCAAGCAGGGCTTCCTCTGCACACCTGCTTGCCAAACACAGTCACATGTGACCTGGAGGGTAACTTCTTCCTGCCCTAGGATGTGGTCCAACTCTGTCCTGGGCAACTCAGTGAACATGTCTTCTATGCTTGGGTCTGCAACACCTCACCAAATGATGTCTTCATCCCAGCTTTGAAGAAGCGCCCCTTCCAAGCTTTTCTTTCCTTAGACATTCCCTTAGCCCTAAGTAAATCTCTAAAGGTCTTTTATAGTTTGATCTTTATATCATTGGCTTACAATTCTTTTTATTAAACTTTTACTGTTTGTGTTACTGTGTGGTTTCTGTCTCCCGACTAGACCCAGACTGATTCCCATAATTTCCAATGATTCTGTGAAGATTTATCAAATTAATTCAGCTAAGTACCTGCCATAATCTCAGACCTAAAATACATCTCTGAAAAATATTAACTTTATCTTCATCATTACCATCCTTATTTTGGGCATTATCAGCATTATGCTAATAATCATCTTTAAGAGCTACAGAAGTGGTATGCATTCCTTAAATTGGAGATTATTATTCATGGCTTTTTAGAAAGTATTTTTTAGAGCTATCTAAACTTTGTGTCCTAACTTTCTTATACCATGCCCCTTCCCTTACCCCACTGGCACTATGAAAGTTACTGCCAATCGCATTACCAGAGGAATTTACTTCTACTAATTAGTGTGTGACCAATGTAAATCAAACTACTTTTGTTTTCAATGTCTTCATTAAGTAAAAAATAATAACAAAGACTCTTCTGCTTACATGGATGGTTTGTTCTAGAATAAAACAAGTTAATTATTTGTGCAATGAAGCTTAGTGTGTGAACTGCTATACTTCTAAAAGACCTTATTGCTATGGTAGGCTGGTTCACAAAGAAAGAAATGTCTCCTGAAGCAAAAAAGAATTATCATCCTGTCTGCCTTTTGATTGAAAATCAGTAAAATGGATTTTGAAGGTTTTACTTTTCAATACAAATCAGCTGTGCTAGGGATTTTTTTCTTGAATTTCTGGGTATGAAAAAAAACACAAAATCTAAGTGAAAGGAGGGAAAATTTAGTTTGGTTGCAATCTACGATGCTAGAATTTCTGTAAGTACTGTAGGATGATTAGCACCTAAAATAATTTTTAAAAAATCATATTCATTAGCACGAGTCTTAGTCTGTTTCTTGCTGCTATACCAAATTAACACTGATTGAATAATTTATGAAGAGAAGAGATTACTTAGACTCATGGTTGTGTATCCAAGGAAATCCAAGAGCATGGCACTAGCATCTGACAATGGCCATCCCATGGCAGAAAGCATCACTTGGTGAGGAAGTAAAAGCGTGACACACGGAGAAAAAAGAAGACCAAAGTCTCATGGTAACTAACCCACATCCATGATTACAGCATTAATTCATTTACAAGGGAAGAGCCCTTATGACCTAGTGACCATAATCCTAACCCTAAACCTAACCCTAATTAAGATCTTGTATCTTAATGTCATTACATTGGTAATTAAGTTTTAGCAGGAGTTCTAAGAGAGACACTCAAACCATAGCAATATATGAAAGGAAAAGTCCTACCTAACCTTTTTCATGTAAATGAAGAGGATCATTAGGAATCAGCATTGTTGAAAATGGGAATATCTGCTTCTGTAGTGTTCAGTGGCGTAGAACATAGTGTTAAAGCTGATTAAATCTTCAACAAGGATGCTACTGCTGTTTTATGTACTTCCTTTTAAATACTGCTCACACTATAGAACGGCTTTCTTCACCATTCAGTCCCATCAATAAATCTTAGCGTGTGCTTAATGCTTTTTATTAAGGTCATTATTATTAACACATATTTATTGATCATCTACTATATGTTGACCTTTTTCTTATGCTGAAGAAACTTATGGTGTAGTTGGGAAGACACATTAAGTGATTCTGCCAAATGAATTGTATTCCATGGCAGAGGCAAAATATGCTATAAGAAGTCACGTGTAAGGTTGTAGAACAATGAGAATTCATATACAGAAATACGAATATGAGCATCTAATGGAAGAAGTTATTAATAATAACTTGATAATTGCCTCCAAAGATTATTAGAGATTATTAAATAGAGCCACTTTTACTTCTGTAACTATTTTGATAGGTTTGATTTGTAACAGAAATCCTGGAGGTAGGGTGAATTTTTAGATAGAAGATGAAGATAATTGAATATTTGATCATATCGTTTAATGAGAATTGGAAGGTAGAAGGGATAATTCGGCAGGAGGTTGTGAAGACTCAGCCAGATTCTAGGGACTTGGGTGCCTTAGAGTATGAAGTTGTCAGTAGGCAGTCAAGATTTCTGACGGCGGTTGCACATACTCAATTTTTCTTTGAGTATGTGCAGATTGAAAATTCTAAATTTTACTTCAAGTCTAAGTCAATGCAGTGAGTGTTAAAAAAAGTAAATCAGAAGAAGAAAGAGAACACAAGACAGACCACTAAAAACAGAAAATCCAACTCGCTTGGGTCTGGCAAGATGTCAGTGAAAATGGCAGAAACCAGGAAGCCCCAAAACAGCAGCTAATTTATTAACAATATTGAAAGGAAACAAACAAACATATACCTGTCAACCAAGTATTCTGCATCCAGTAAAGTCATCCTACAGAAATGAGAGGAAATTAAGAAATTTCAGACAAACAATAACTGAGAAAGTTTACTACTAACCAAAAACCCCACAACAAATACTAAAATGAGTTATTTATGGCAGAATGAAAAACACTAGACAGTAACTTGAAAACGTATGAAGAAATAAAGAAACCAGTAAAGGTTACTACATTATTACTTCAAAAGGCATTTATAGTGTATTTTTGCTTGTGAATCCATTTTTTCTATTTCACTTAAAAGACAAATGCATACTACACTAAATATAAATCCTAGCTGATGAGAATAATGTCTGAAGATACAGTTTGTGACAATAACTGAGGGAGGGAGACTAGGTCTATATAAATGCAGTTCTGTATAACATTGAAATTAAACCGATATTTATCCAAAGATGTTATAAACTAAAATATTAGCAATAAGTCCCAAAGAAGCCACTAAGAACACAACTCAGAAATATGTGGAAAAGAAACGGAGAGAGTTCACTAGAAAATATCTATTTTAAAAAGGCAGTACTGGAAGAACTGAAGAACAAAAAACACATAAAATATATAGGAAACAAAAAGTAAAATGGCATATGTAAATCCATTCTTATCAGTAATTACACTAAAACGTGAAGGAATTAAACATTCCAATTAAAATGCAGAATGGATAAGAGACAAGTTCCAACTGTGTGCTGTGGAATATGCAGAAGAGACGCACTTTATATTCAAATTACTTAGAAATGAAAGGATAGAAAAAGATATACTATGCAAATGAAAGTGGGGTTTTTTGGTGGGCTGAAAATGTTTGAAATTAGGTAGTGATGAGAGTTGCATCGCCTTGTGAATATACAAAACGCCCCTTTGAAATGATGACTTCTATGGCATTAAAATTACTGACAAAAATAAATAAGTACATAAATATCTTGGTTCTTGATAATACCCATTCCTTAGTGCAGCTTTCATCAAGGCCTTCTGTACTTCCTGTAACTGGGTTTCAAGGATACATCTGTATTTTTTTTAGCATATTTTTTTTTAATGGAAAATAGCTTAAGGAAGTGCTCTCCTTTACGACCTAATACTTGGTAATTATTCAGTGAAGAATCACAAAACACAAGTTTAAGGCAATTTGAGAGGAGAGTCTGGAGGTTTCATTGTTATGATAAGCCGTTCTGTAGGCAGTGGAGAGTGAAAAAAGGATTTTGAGCAAGGGTTTATTGTACCCAGCACAGTCTTAGGGGAAGATTGATCAGACACTACTGTGTGGCATGAATTCGAGGCATACCTTTTCTGCCCTTAAATTGCACTGGGAACTATTTGTCAAGTACATTGCTTCCCACAGCTGCCATATGGAATTTTTCATCTAGAGTAATCTCTAGAGATCTGAATATGATTGACAGAAGAGCTATCTACTTGTTTGATAAAAGAACATGTCTGTCTTCTTTCAAATGCCTTTTTGCCTGATGGCAAATTCTTTCATAGAATCATAGCATCCAAAGTTTCAGAGCAGAAAGGAAAGGCTTAGCCCAGATAAACCCAAAACAGTTTTTAAAAAAATGAGGTGGGAGGAGGGGTTAATCTAGGGTTATAACAGGAATTAATTCCTTAAGATTTGGCTTGAAATGAAGCCGTTAGAAACGTTATTCGTGTATCCTCAGCCTGCCCATCTTCTCCCTGTTCTCATCCTTCAGTGATTCTGAATAATTTACCCTTAGTTATATTTAATATGCTTATATTCTCTTTTTTTGCATCTTAAATATCTGTATTTTTCTTCTTGTGGATTGCAATCTTTGTAATCAGATACCATATAAATTACTCATTTGTTATTCCATCTTTTACATTGCTTAAACTATTATGCATGCAGGCGTTGCTCAGAGAATCCTGAATTAATGTGTGAATAAAATAACAAACCTATTTCAAGTCACTGGACACAACTAAAGAAGGTATCATTTCCATACCTACACTGGTACTTTAATTTCATGAAAAATCTCATACAAATGTCACATAGATTAGAGAGACACTGGAAACACTAGAGAAAATGTGTTTTCTGTATTTATAGTCGTTCTAAGAAGAGTTCTGAGGTTAAATATATGTGGATAATATTTGTCTGAACAAGGTTAATCAGGTTTTCTTGCTGCAGTCTGGTGGGGGTTTTCAGTGCCTTAATTCACCACCCAGGCATTACAGAACTCCAAAAGTCATGTTTTCACTGAACAGCTTCTGAAAGTGGGAATCTTTGTTAACATATTTTGGGAAATGTTTATCTACCTTAAAATTTTTACCTTCATTTCCTGATTTCTGTCTCTGTGAAGCATGGTGGCAGCAAATACATCTCTTTTCATCTTTTCCGATCCCTGATGAACCTATCTATATTCATCTGGAAAGAGCAGCGCTCCTAATGCAGATGCTTTTTCCATTACCTGGACTGTTTCCATTAAAGGTGCGGAGTGAAGTGCCAGCCCTTTAAATCAGTGATTTCCACGCACTAAAAAAAGTACCCAGGCTATTTTGTGATAAAGTTTTCATCTCTCAAGAAAGACTTTATAAAATAAATCAGAAAGATATAGTGCATTTCTCATAAAGCTAAAATTAATTTTAAGAATTCTTATTCTGAGACCATGTTCTTTCCTTTATAAATCGATAATGAGAACTCATGGGAGGGCTTTTGCTTGCTTGGCTTGGTTGATTTTATTTGTTTTTATTTACATAGTAAAACAAAAAGTTGGTAATCTGGGTTGATTACTTTGATAGTTTCTTTAAAGTAGTCCTGGTCTCAGACTGCCGGAAACCACTATGGTAGCTTTTAACTGGGTGTATGTATTCAAACTATATTTTCCATTTGAGTCTTTAGTCTTATAAAACTTTTCATATTTAAAAAATAAAAGTCATGGTATTAAAACTACAAGAAAAATGTTTTTGGTTCTATTGATAGTTTTTTAAAAGTGAATTTCTTAAAGCACATTCAAGTGACATAGAGGCAGGCAAGTGACATAGAACCCACCTAAGTAAATTGGTCTTATTTAACAAAAACATATTCATTGCACTTAAAAGCCATTCAGAAGGTGCAATACTGAATTTCACTTTCTCCTTGTAGAAAAGAAGGCAAAAAAGTCAATTTAGATCAAGTTAAAATGCTATGACTCAGAATATTTTCCTAATATATTAAATGAGAAAATGCTTGACAAGATTATTATTTCCCCTGCGACACACCCACAGGTAATAAGAGGAAAGCTTGGTAACATCTAGACAGTGGGCAAGGAAACATCAGGAAGCAGCGTTATGAACCTAATTCTGCGGCTGTAACCAGCACAGGCAGCCATTGCCCCGATGTGTGACTATGTCTAAGGAGACAATATGTCATGATATAAGCAAAACATGCCAATTCCAAGGCTCATATAAAAATAAGCCTTATCTCTAGTAAAAGGCAGCGAACTCAAATGAAATTTAATTGATTCACAACTGTACCATAAAAATTTTCACCTACAGTTATTCAACAGGATTTAGAAAAAAAAAGAAAAAAGAAAGAAAGAAAAAGCCATCAGAAAACTGGAGCTGGCCACATACCTTCTGGTTTTGAAGGTAAACAAAAGATTTTGCCAATTACAGACCAGGGAACTTGGTGACAGTCTTGGGAAATGTTCTGAGTTATTTGTGAGACTCTAGATACAAAAGCAGAGACCACTAGAACAAAATATTTGTTCATTAAAAACAATTAAGGAAAGAAAATCTCATTTTGTTTATGATTGCATTACTCGATCTGTTCTGTAAGACTGTGATAGATACAGATGCTTTGGCTTCAACTAGACACTCAATGTCTCTGATGACAGCTTTATGTAGAATATTGAGAATAACTAAGGACGCCTTATACAATTTACTCGCAAAGTTGTTTGATGCAGCCATTAGAATTTTTCTCAATGTTCATGTGTCACCTGCTCCTCATCTTATCATTTCTGCGTTTCACAGCTTGTCACCTGGTACGTGCCCACTCCCTTACTTGATGATGAGTTTTCTGTTGTTTTCATATTGTGTGGTCCACATATTAGTTGTATGAATTAAAATGTTAAGTATCTATTGGGGTTAGTTAGCAATTCACTATCCTTTTGCTGGAAGAGAGTCACACTTTAAAATATCTTAATTTTCACCCAAACTTATCACATCTCTTCAGATTCTGAATCTCAATAAATTCTGTCAGAAAGAAGGATGCTGTCAATCAATCATGTTTATAATGATTTTGGTCATCATACCTGCATTCCATCTTTTCAAGACTTCAGCTATCTGTTCGCCAGTGACAGTGAGGGATGATACCCACTGAGACAAATGTTTTGACATGGACATGGTGCACTGAGAAAAAATGAATAATGGCTGACTGACTCAAATTATAATTGTCCTAATACTGCACTGCAAGATAAGATAAAATGTTGAGTAGTCTGCTAAAGAATGAATTTAATGCCTTACCCTGCAATGTCAAGATCAAATCTGTCTTTGAATACCAAGATGCAACTGTGTTGGAGATACTTTAACTATTGGGTCAGAACTATAAAGACAACACTTTCAAGAGTCAGATAAATTCAGTAATTGAGATTAGAGTCTCTCTGTGCTGGTTTAACCTCCTCTCCGCTCACCACAAACTCACACAACACACACACATGCGCGCGCGCGCACACACACATGTAAGGACCAGCTTAGGGCTTGAGACTTTTAGTAGTGGTTTTGTTCCCCATTTGACACATATTTACCTAGCTAACGCCCAACAATGGGAACTGACATGGCAAAATTCATATCGGTCAATATTTTTCAATAAATGCCATTGCGCAAATGAACAAAGGAATAGGGATCTTAATACGTAAATGGAAGGAAGGCTATTTGACCAAGTAAATAACCTTGTTCGTGTCTTCCTATAACCCAGAATGCAAATGTCTCATTGAGAGTCTCCATTTCAGTTCTATTCTAGTCTATTGCTCTGTTCTATTAATAATACTCTAGTGGTACTGCAAAATTGAGCAAAAAGCATCGTAGTATGGCAAGACATGATCTGAATGCAGAGGAAATCAGTCCTGGGGAATCATAGCTGTCTTGCTAAAGCATTTGGCTGCTATCACTCAGGTACTAAGACACCCCTAACACTCACTCAGGCTTCAACTCCATACAGAAAACAAAGTAGAAAAGGTCTGGTTGGACCCAAAGCATGACATTTATTGTTTTCATTCTCTTTCTCTCTCTCTCTCCTTTTCCTTTTTTTTGAGCTAGGGTCTCACTATGTCCCCTGATTGACTTCAAACTCCTGGGTTCAAACGATCCTCTGGCCTCAGACTCCCAAGTAGCTGCACATCATAATGTCTGGCTAATTTAAATCTTTAAATCTTTTGTGAAGTGATGGAAGCAGACAGTTAAAAGAACAAGCAGTACCAAAACGTTTATAATGAAAATTAGTCATTTTCTTTCCTAATACTTCTTATTCACAAACCTACTTCTCAAATGATCATTTGATTATTTTTTGTTTGCTTCTTCTGGTGTTAATCTTCATGCTTCTAAATAATATGTTTCTCTGCTATTGTAGTTCTTGATTTACGACAGGGGACCCCAAAATGGAATTTCTTCATTAAAACATTGTGTATTTATTCTTACATGTTTAAACTTCAAATATTTTCACAATATTCTCTGTTTGATGCAATACACATAACCAGACACCTTTTCCCCCGCTCAGAACTGTTTTTGAGCTTGTCGGTTTTGATGCCTTTTAGTGTTTCTGTCTTTTTTTGTTTGTTTGTTTCACCTTCCCACATTGGCAAAACGTTTCCATTTGGGACTTTTTCATTGAGGAAAGAAAAAAAAAATCACTTGAGGTGAGATGGGGTAAATAGAGTGGGTGAGGTATGGGGTTTATGCCACTTTTGGTCCAAACCACTGAACACTCAGCGTGCTGCGATCAAGTGCATGGTCGTGGCGGAAGAACCAATCACCTACTTGCCACAACTCCAAACGTTTCTCCCACAAATCATGATGCAACTGTCTCAAAGCTTCCAGATAAAGACTTTGGTTAATCCCTTGATCTGGAAGTACGCATTCTGAGTGTACTACAAGGGGCCCACCGTCCAAAGATAATTCTGTTTTGATGGGAGGGGTCCCTTTTATGTTTTAGATATCATCAGGTTTGGGGGAAGATTGCATGTGTGCTTTAGGCTAGTGATTTAGCATTTTTCTGCAGTCATTCATTATCTGTGAAAAGGGTACTACCAGCACTGTATATTGGTGAGTTTCTTAAATGAAATAACACATGTTGCATAGAACATGCCTGACATGTTGTAAGCACTCAATCCATGTTAGTTGTTGTTGATACTGTAATTAATCACAACTCCATTTTTGTGAGTCTATTCACTTAATAATAGATGAGGATGTATTGTTCTAACACAGGCCTATAAAGTGTCATCTGTCAGGCATTAATATTACCTTCCTAGCAGCTGTAGGATTTTCAAGTGCTTGTGTTTGACACCTAGAAAACAACTGATCCAAAATATGACAAAAACTACACAAATAAAAATTTATGACTGTACAACTGATTAAAAATTATATCTGTTAACGAGTTAGCTGTAAATGTATTCATAATCATCTATAAGGTATATAAACATGGGTGTGTTTTACTTTGTTATGTTGTCAATTTAGGCCCCCCAAAAGCCACATCACATTTTCCATGTAGAGGCATTGTGTTTCTTAATAATTTTTTTTTTGAGTTGGAGTCTCACTCTGTCTCCCAGACTGGAGTGCAGTGGCCGCTCCCAGCCACCGCAGCCTTGACTGCTGGGCTCCGGTGATCCTTCCGCCTCAGCCTTCCGAGTAGCCGGAATTACAGGTGCGCGCTACCACGCCTGGCGAATTTTTTTTTTTGATTTATTGTAGAGATGAGGTCTCGCCTGCCCAGGCGGGTCTCGAACCCGCGGGCTCAGGCAATCCATTCACCCCAGCCTCCCAAAAGCGTGGGATTACAGGCTGAGCCACTGAGCCGGGCGTTTCTTAATAATTGAGCAATAATCAGAGTTCACATTATTTTTACTGTAATATAATTGGGCATAATGGAATTTTTATAAAGCATTCTCCTGGCTGAGTGTGGTGGCATATGCCTGTTGTCCCAGCTATTCAGGAGGCTAGGCAAGAAGATTGCTTGAGCCCAGGAGTTCAAATCTTCAGTGAGCCATGCTCATGCCACTGCATTCCAACCTGAGTGACAGAGCTAGGTAACTACTCTAAAAAAAAAAAAAAAAGAGTAAAGCACTTTCTCTTAAAAAAATAGTGATTAGCTGCCCAGTTTTTTCACTTGTGTAATTTTCTCTGTGCCTATTCTTTTCCAATCTGTTCTGTCAGAGCATCTTTTCGCACAAGTCACCCCTCCTGCAGTGATGTCCCTCCTCTAATTCTTCTCCTTCCACCCCACTCCACTCAGGACACTGCCTGTGAGCTACCGCTCAGCTGCAGCCCTGGGACTCCCTGCATCACCGACTGGGCTGACAGATGCCTAGCTCGCCTCCCATGTCATCCTCTCCATTGTTTAGGCCGCTCATTTCTCTGAAAACACATCTTTAAGTAACTTCTTAAGAAAAAAATACGTCAGAAGTGAATGTTAAAAATAAATGTAAATCTGAAAATGTCAACATCTCACACTTCAGAAAAGGTTACCAACATAAACTTTGAGAATGAAAATGATTCTTCCTTGAAACTTGAAACTTGAGAGATATCTACTCATTTTTAAAAAATACATATATATTTGATTGCGAAGTACCCTGGCAACCTCACTGGAAAAACGTTGGGAGTATACATATTTATTGTTTAGAAAGTATAAGAGATATTTAATGGAGACTGTTTTGCTTTTTCACAAAAATTATTCTAGGAGATATGGAGCAACCAGTTCTGAGCAGATACAGTGTGTCTCTTGTTATGGGTAGTTACCAGGTGGCCAGAGTTACAGGCAGTGAAAGAATTCACCCAAGTCAGATTAGAGTAGAAAAACAAGTTTATTGAGTACATTGCAAGGGAGCAGCAGGCAGGACGGTGAAAAGGGAGCTGTTTACTTACTCATTGCTTTTAATATCCATTAATTTTGATGAGAAGTCAGCTGCCAGTCTCAATATCAATTTTTGTTTGTTTTTTGGTAGCTGAACTTCTTTTTCTTTTTTCTCTTGCAAGATGATTTCAGAAATATTTCAACATTCCTAGTATTTTGAAATTTCTTGATGAGCTTTGTTTTGGTCTGATTCAGTTAGGGATATGACTCCTGCACGGAGAAAAACGAGTCCAAATCCAGATGAGCTTGACCAATATGGTGATTCAAATGCTCTGATGGCAGGTAGCAGAAAGCCTTGGCTAAGGTAGCATGGATACCAGAAGGTTCCTGTTTCTTTCTGTGTCTCTACTCAGCCTTCCAGCATCAGTTCATCATAACAAGTTGGTTTTATTATTTTTCTTTTTTGAGTTGGAGTCTCACTCTGTTGCCCAGACTGGAGTGCAGTGGCTGCTCCCGGCCACCGCAGCCTCGACCTGCTGGGCTCTGGCAATCCTTCTTCCTCAGCCTTCCAAATAGCTGGAACTAGAAGCACGCGCTGCCACGCCCGGCTCATTTTGATTTATTGTAGAGATAAGATTTATCATTCAGTTAAATTCATCATTCCTTTTTTAAGAGCTAGCATATTTGTCACAGAATTCCCAGAAAAATTTCTGGTACTCACTAATTGAAGTTGCCTAAATAGCATGTTCACTTTTAGACTGGCATTTGTAGTCAGAGGGATGAAATATTTTACAAAATTTAGTAGTTTTGGGTATGCGGTTAGAGTTTATAGCTGACTGTATGTATTGGCAGGGACCACTTAAATGTGGACAGCTGCAGCACTCCAGCCTCCCTCTGGGACATCCTGGAAGGACAGTGGTAAAGGAAATCCCAGTGGACAAAACTTTAGACAATCTACTTGGTTGTGTACTTTGCTTGGAAAGAGAAATTTCCAGATGTGCAATTGTATACCACTCAGGGACATGGAAGGAATAGCATTAGAAAACTGGTGGAAAAAAATTTGGAGGAAATATATGTGGATAAGCCTCTCTGAATGGGGAAAAACACACACACACACACACACACACACACACACACAAAACCAAACCATGAAGATACTTGTGTCCCAGGAGAATCATCACCAAAGGATGAGCTTAGCAAAGAAGGATTTTAATAACTGAGTGGAGAGAAACATCCATTTTGTGGATACCGGTCAGCCTCTTTCCCCAGCCATTCTTGATATTCCCCAATGGGCTCATAAACAAAGTGGCCTTGGTGGCAGGGATGGAGGATATATGTGAGCTTAGCAACATAGACTGTCACAAACCAAGACAGTCCAGCTATGGCCAGTGCTGAGTGTCCTCCAAGTGACACCATTCTCCAGGTAATCAGTCAATGACGGGGCATTAGATTGATCGCATGAGGTGACTGCCATCATGGAAGCAGCAGTGTTTTGACCTTATTGGAATAGATAATTTGAATATGGATTTACCTTCCCTGCATACAATGCCTATGTCAAAACCATCATTCATGAACTCACAGAATGTCTTATCCACCATCACGGTATTTTACACAGCATTTCTTCTGTCAAGAAGCTTACTTCACAAAGATGTGTAGCAACGGGACCATGTTCATGGAATTCACTGGTCTTGAGAAAAACTCAAGTTTTTCTGGGAATACTGTGACAAATAAGTTAGCTTTTAATGACATATACTAAATTGAAATTCACTTGTTGGCCCAGTAGTCTAAGTTAAAAAGGGAGCAATGCTTCTACCAGGGGACACAACAATGATTTCATTGAACTGGTGGTTAAGACTGCTGCCTGACCACTTTGGGCTTCTTATGAATGAGTCAACAGCCCAAGAAGGGAGTTAAAGTTTTAGCTGAGACTGATCCAGACTACCAAGGAGAAATTGAACTACTATTCCACAATAGAGGGAGGAAGAGTAGATCTTAAATGGAATGTGATAGTAGAATATTCCCTACCGTCCTAAAGCAGCTGGTTTGGTAGAAAGGTAAAATGGCCTTCTGAAGACTCAGTTTCAGTGTCAGCTGAGTGGTAATACCTTGCAAGACTCAGGCAAACTTCCCCAGAAAGCTGTTTATACTCTAAAACATTGCCCTATATAGTACTGCTTCTCCCATTTTCAGGTTCATGAATTGAGGAGTCATGAGGTTTAAATGGGAGTGGCACCACTCACTGTTATTCCTACTGACCCATTCAGTTTCCTATTCCCTGACTACTACAATACGAATGTGTTACCAGAATTCATATGTTGGAAACTTAATTCCAAACGCAACAGTGTTGAGAGGTAGGATCTTTACGAGTGATTAAGTCATAAGGGCTCTGCATTTATGAATGGATTCATCCCATTGAAGGAGTAGGGTAGTTATCCAGGTATGGATTCCTGATACAAGGATATGTTTGGGCCGCTTTTTCCCCCACACTGCTTTCCCTCTATTTTGTGTACATGCATGTGCTCCCTTGACCTTTGCCTTCCACTATGGCATGATGCAGCTAGCTAGAAGTTTCTTGCCACACATCCCTAGACCTTGGACTCTACAGTTTCCATAACTATATGAAATCTGTGTTCTTTATAAATTACCCAGTCTCTGGTATTCTGTTATAGAAGTGCAAAGCAGACTAAGACACCAACTTTATCCTTTTCTGGACCACATATTTAAGTTGAAAATGGAGGGACACTTCCATCAGAAGACGCAGTGATGATTTCATTGAATTGGAAATTTAGACTGTTCCTCCCACTTTGGGTTCTTCATGACTCTGAGTCAACAGCCTAAGGAAAGAGTTACAGTTTGGCCTGCTGTAATTGATCCAGACTATCTAGGAGAAATTGAGCTACTCCCGTATAACAGAGCAAGGAAGAGTATGTCTGCAATACTGAAGATCCCTTAGGGAATCTCTTAGTATTACCATGGCCTGTGATTAAGGCCAATAAAAAATTATAGCAGCACAATACAAATAAGACTATTAATGGTCCAGACCCTTCAAGAATGAAGGTTTGAATCACTCTCTCAGGTGCAGAACATGACCAGCTGTAGTACTTACTAAGGCAAAAAGAATATAGAATGAGTAATAGAGGAAGGTAGCAGAAATAAAAGCTTTGGCTCTATGACCAGTTGCAGAAATGAGGACTGCAATTATCATGAGCAATTGTTTTTTATTTTGTTAGAAATGTATTTGTGTGTATACATACATGCATTAAGCAAAAACTTTTTCCTCTGTTCCTTTATCAAGTATCCTTATATTGATTTTATACCAGTATAAGTATTGTTAATTTTGCAGCATAATATTTAAGTACTGAATATTTTAAGAAGAGTAAACATCACTTCTTTTCTGAGAAAGGGATTAGTGCATTTTTGTTTGTATGTGGGATGATTGTATTATGTTAGGTGAAATTATGACTTTGCTTTTGTCTTTACTTGGAAATTAATTATTGTTTCAGAAGATGTATATGTGTACCAAGTTGACAAGAGGTAGACTTGTGATGGTAGATTCTATGTGTCAGTTTGACTGGTTTAAGGGATGCCCAGATAGCTGATGACACATTATTTCTGGGAGTCTATGAGGGCTTCTGGAAGAGATTAGCATTTGAATAAATAGATAGAGCAAAGAAGATCACCCTCATCAAGGGAGGTGGGCATTGTGTGTACAAATAGAACAAAAATATGAAGGAGAGTGAGTGAATTTGCTCCCTCATATGAGCTGGGACATCCATCTTCTCCTGACATTGAATGTGGGTGCTCCTTGTGCTTGAGCATTTGAACTTGGATCAGGACTCAGAATATTGGCTTCCCTGATTCACCTTCAGCCCTGGACAACACCAGTTTTTCCCAGTTCTCCAGTTTGCACGTGGCAGAATGTGAGACTTCTGGGCCTTGCTAATATCATAAACAATTCTCTGGAGAACTCTGACTCATACACATTTTAATAATGATTTTAACTGTTGTAATTCCAGGAAATACTCATCACTCAGGCCCTTAGATTATGAGATCTTTCTGACTCCTGAGCAATTGGTTCACATCTTGCTCTTGTTAACTCAGAAGGTCAACATAGGGGTTGTGCTCCAATTTTGGTTTTATATATATTGAAAATATTTCGCCCTCTCAATTATATATAAGTTGAGTTAGAAATGGTGGAAATGTTGATGTGATTCACTTTTCCACTGAATAATCTAATGCCAATCAACACAAATGTGGGTTCCCACCAAGTTAACACAAGTGCTCTCTAAGAGACATAGAAAATCTTTGAGAGCGAATAGATATGCTTCCCACCTAAGAGTGTGAATCTAAACCTCACAAACTGATGCACTGTATTTTTAGACATGTTCCAGAATATAAACTTGTTGAGGAAAGCCTACTTTTAACTTTTGCATATGATAAGCAGGTGTGAAAACAAGAGGATAAAGTTAATATTTATGAAGCGACTGCTAAATGTTTCTTTTTCCCTTATTTTCCAATGCTCTTGTTTAACTTCTTCAAACACGAGTCCTACAGAAACATAATTTAAAAGCTAATCTCAACTCAGTCTCTGTCCTCCAAAGGAAAAAAGTGGTTAAAAAAAGGAGGCAACCGTGGGTACATCTAAAATCTGTCGCTGATTCATGAGTTGTACTCTGAAAATGAAAAATAATTTTTATAAAAGTATTTCAGAGGTCAAAATGGCCCTTGGCTCTCTGGGAGAGGTAGCTAATTAAGTTTATGATGTACGATCAAAAGCCTCTACAACCCCACTATCCAAACACCACTCTGGCTAGGCACTTCCTTTCGGTGTGTCGGTCCTGGCTCCGGTGTTACCCACCTCACCGGCACTCTGGAGGCCTGACGCAGCTCGCTGTGGCTGCCGAGCTCAGGAAAGAACATGGCAGGCTCCAGTGAAGAAGGCATTTCCCAAAATACAGAATGAGAAAGCTGCAGACTCGCCATCAGAAGGACACTGCTCCCATCTCAGCAGTGAGCAACTAAGAAAGTTGATCAGCTTCTCTGATCAACTTTCCTTGTAGGCTGATGTAAATGTCATGGCCACGCAGAGATATGATTCTAATTAGAAATCATAAGCAAACGAGAAAATGAAATATAAACCACAGTGAAGGCATTACACAACCCAAGTGTTACTTGGGAACTGAGTTAGTCCGTTATGGAAAACTGTCTGCCACCCTAAAACAGAGTCCCCTGCAAAGGCAGAGTTGTGTGTTCAGGAGTTGGATAGGCAGCTAGCCCTTTGGAGCCGACAGGATAAGTCAGGCCCCAGACTTTGGTTGGAAGATCTAACAGTGGCTGTTGATCCAAATGTCTCCCTGACATGTCTCCTATCATTCTTATATCCAATTCGATGGATAAAGTCCTCAGACCACTCCAATTTGTCCTCCTGGAGGTTGACTACCATGGCGATGTTCTCCAGAATTTTTCTGTCCCACCGCCTGCTAAAGGACTGACGCAACCTGCACCCCTACGATCTCCTTTTCTCTCTAACACTAAGTCTGGCAACTTTTCCCACCCTTGATGTTCTCCTGTCTTTAAGTTGTTAAGGGAGACAAAAAGGAGGGCCAGTAAAGCTGCCTAGAAAATCTCTCTTTTTACTTCTAATTCCACCTCCTAAAGGGCCTTTGAGAAAACCAATCTGCCTCCAAGGAGAGTTAGGGCCTTAATTAGTGTTTTGAAATCCTTTTCAAAGCCAGGATAATAAGGTTCTAACTTTCCAGCTTTGCCTCTGAACTAAATCCTTGAAATATTTTTGAGCGGATTTCATAATTTCTTTGTTCTCCACTCCTTGGCACTAATTCATTCTCTTTGTCTAAATTACTGTTATTACTCTAGGATGTTTTCAGAATCAGGAAAGTGTTTCAGTACATGTGACTGCAATTTTCAAGCAGGAAGCTCAGCTGACCTCACCTTTCATTTCGACTTCAATTTTTTTTTAACTTGGACATTAATAGGTGCTTGAAGAAAAATCATGTGCTGTGCAAAATAAGAAATGGATGCTAGCATATGCATAAAGGGAAGCAGTTACAACCTGCAACTTAGTGAATATGCATCAGGGACAGACATTGAGATTGAGCAAATCACTGGTGGCTTCAACCCATCAGCAATTCTCTGCCCCTGCACTAATCACAACTGGGGGCGTGACTTGTTTATGCCAGTATCACAGCCTGGAAACTTAATGATAAGAGTCGTTCATGAGGCAGTTTTAGAAATAAAATTCAATTGAAAAGGGAATCACCCACTTAGTAATACCTATCACCCAAAGGTCTAGGTAATGAAGGGAAAAATACAAAGAACGTATGACACATAGTATGTAATAAGACCAAGAGTTTAATTTAAAATGTGGAATGTGGGCCCCATTAGCTCAAAAGCAGTCTATTTATTTTTATTTTTATTTTTATTTTAAAGATGTGGGGTACAATTAAGGATTAGGTTTACAAACGGTCATTGCACAGGTAAAGTCTGGGCCTCCCTTTGATCTCCGCTTTGCCTGGTTAGAGATCAAGTACACTTACTGATGTTGTGAGCCTCCCCACCCCCATCCTGCCACTGTCAATCACTTTTTTTATAACATTGGTCAAGGCCTGCTTGTGAGTGAGAACATGTTGTACCATGTTCTTCGTTTCTGTGATAGATCACTGGGTATGATAGACTCCAAATCCTTCCAGGTTGCTACGAAGTCCATATGTTTGTTCTTCTTTATGACTCCATAATATTCCGTTGTGCAAATGTACCACATTTTAAAAAATCTAGTCCAGTTTCAATGGGCAACACAGTTGGTTCCATGTTTTTGCTATTGTGAATAGTGCTGCAATAAACATGTGTGTGCAGGTATCGTTTTTGTAGAATGATTTGAGTTCCTCCGGGTATATTCCCAATAGGGGAATTGCTGGGTCATATGGAAGGTCAATTTCTAGTTCTTTCAGGAATCACCACACTGTCTTCCAAAGAGGTTGCACTAGTTTACATTTCCACCAGCAGTGTAGGAGCGTTCTTTTTTCTCTGCATCCTCGCCAGCATCTGCTGTTTTTTGTTTTATGAATGATGGCCATTCTTACTGGGTTTAGGTGGTATCTCAGTGTGGTTTTGATTTGCATTTCTCTGATGATCAGCGAGGCTGAGCACATTTTCATGTGTCTGTTGGCCACATGCATATCTTCTTTTGAGAAGTGTCTATTCATGTCTTTCGCCCACTTTTTAATGGGACTGTTTGTCTTTTTCCTTTCAGCACATTTGAGCTCCTTATCGACCCTGGATGTTGGGCCTTTGTCAGATACGCAATTGGCAAATATTTTTTTTACCATTTTGTGGGCTGTCTCCCCACTCTCTTGATTTCTTTAGTATGGCAGAAGCTTTTCAGTTTGATGAGGTCCCATTGTCTATCTTATCTCTCAAGCAGAGGCACTTGGTGTTTTGATCAGAAATTGGTTGCCAGTTGCAATTTCCATAAGGGTGTCTCCTGCATTTTCTAAGTTTCTTATAGTTTGAGGTTTTATGTTTAGGTTTTTTTATCCATTTAGAGTTGATTTTTTATATGGTGATAGATAGGGGTCTTGTTTCAATCTTCTGCATGTGGTGAGCCAATTTTGCCAGCACCATATATGGAATAGGTTTTTCTCTCCCCAGTGGTTGTTGTTGGAGGCTTCGTCAATGATGAGTTGGTTGAGAAATTGTGGTTTTGCTTCCAGAATCTCTATCCTGTTCCATTGTCCCATATGCCTGTTCTTGTACCAATACCAGTCTGTTTTGATTATTGCAGCCTCATAATAAAATTTGAAGTCTGGAAGTGTGATACCTCCTGCTTTGCTTCTTTTACTAGGGATTATTTTGGCTATCTGGGGTCATTTATATTTCCATATGAATTTCTGTATTGCCAATACTGAAATCAAAACAGAAATTTAAAAATTCCCGGAAACAAATGAAGATGAAGAAGCATCTTACCAAAATCTCTGGGATGCCATGAAAACAGTTCTAAGAGGGGAATTTATATCTCTACAAATACACATCAAGAAAATGGAGAGATCACAAGTTAACAACCTAACAGATCACCTAAGAGAACTGGAAATACAAGACCACTAAAACCCTAACTTTAGTGGAAGAATCCAGGTCACCAAAGTAAAAACCCAAAGACAGGTCATACAAGACAAAAATACCATAGAAAAAAATTAATAAAACTAAAAGCTGGTTCTTTGAAAGAATAAACAAGAATCAGTGGAGTACAGTGGCTCACATCTGTAATCCCAGCACTTTGGGAGGCTGAGGTGAGAGGATCGCCTGAGCCCACAGGTTGGCAACTTGGCAACCTGGGCAACTTGTCAAGACCTCATCTCTACAATAGATAAAAAATTAACTGGGTGTGGTAGCACGCACCTATAGTTCCAGCTACTTGGAAGGCTGAGGTGGAAGGGTCACCTGAGCCCAGAAGTTGCCACTGGGGTGGCCGTGAGCATGCCACTTCATTCCAGTCTGGGCGATGGAGTGAAATGCCAACTCAAAAAAATTATAAAGAATAAACAAGATTGATGAACCCCTAGCCAGAATGACCAAGAAAAAGAGAGAAAAAGCCCAAATAAACACGATCAGAAACGCAAAAGATCAAATCACAACTGACCCCGGAGAAGGATTGCTATGCGCACCTTTGTATGGAAACAAATTTGATAACCTGCTTTTGTTTTTAATGCACATGAAGCTACTCCCTAGTGTTCCCCTGCTGCAGACTACAGTGGGATATCAGAAGGAAACAGATGTCAGATACTATGGACTGAATTCTTTCCCTTCAAAATCCATACAGTGGGAAAGTGCTAATCCCCAAAATGATCGTTTCTGAAGATGTGGACTTTGGGAGATAACTAGGTTTAGATGAGGCCATGAGTGTGGGACCCTCATGGTGGTATTAGTGCCCTTATAAGAAGAGACATCAGAAAGCTCACTCTCCTTCTCTCTCTACCATTAGAGGTCGCAGTGAGGAAGCAATCGTCTGCAAGCCAGAAAGAAAGTCCTCACCAGAACCCAGCCATGCTGGCATCCTGATCTCAAACTTCCTGCTTCCAGAACTATGAGTAAATGATTTTCTGGTTTGAAGCCACCCAGTATTTGGTATTTTATTATGGTAACCTGAGCTGAATAAGACAACAGATAAAGAAATACTGGTGATATTTTATGATAAATGCAAATATAAGATCAGGAAGAACTACTCACAGTGGTAAACACTGTCTTGTCTTTAATTCTCAGGGCACATATTTGATTATATATATAGGTTATATTTCAAAGTCGGACCTTCCATTCAGAAAAAAGATCCTTAGGGAACTTGTTGAATAGAAACTTATTAAATATTATACCATCGTCAGGTGGGATAATCCTTACCTGTTCCTCCTTTTGGAGGGCAGATTAGAAAATGATGATTGGAGTTTGCATGATGCGTGATTAGCGTCTTTGCGTAATCAGGTTTTGCAACACCCTGATTGCTCCTGTCTGATTCTTTAAAAAAAAAAAAATTATACCAGTACGCAGCAGCCATAGTAACATAAATACCAAAGAGGGCGTCCTAAAACAGCATGCTGCACATGGGTTTGTGATCTGGACAGGCCAGCTTAGAAATGAAGCACTCTCCTGTCCTCACAACAAAACAGTTGTTGGACTGTATAGAACCAGAGAAAGCAGAAAGGTTTTAGCCATAGGGCCTTGACTATCATTGCAACCGGCTAATTGCTTATTGGCTCAGCAAATTTAACAGTGAGTAGTTGTTCTGCAAGCCCAGGCACTCATTGATAAGCAGTTCCATCATTTCTTACTCCTTGTGAATGCACAGCGGCTGTGATAGTATCTCCATTAAATTCCACTGCAATCCCTAGCTTGAAAGCAGATGCCAAACGTCTGCAATGGACATCATCCCCCGCCACCGGTTATTCCAAACAGAGGAACATTTATCTCTTCAATGGAAAATATTGCAGAATTTAATCAAGAACAAAATGTTTTACTTAAAAAAAATTGTTTTCTTTTAAAATTATTATTATTGTTATTATCATCATCATTGTTATTTTGAGACAGGGTCTCACTGTGTTGCCCAGACTGGCCTCAAAATCCTGGTCTCAAGCAATCTTCCTGTGTCAACCTCCAAAAATGCTGGGATTACATGTGTGAGGCACCGGGATTGACTATCTTCTTCATTATAAAAATTAAATAATCTGATTTTTTAAAAAAATTTGAACTTATAAAAATAAAAACTCACTGAATATTCTCCTACAATCTCATTAAAGAGACAAAGGCACTATTGAAATGTGGGCTTAAAAACTCCTAGTCTTTTCTAGCATTGATTACTTTTATTATTTTTTGACATTCAGATTTCATTGGGCTCAGAACAAAATCTGCTTGCATTAAAGTCAAGTCAAGTAGAATGATTGCACCACGCGAGTAGTTTTTTCTGGGCTCTCAAATGCCTCTTTAACAGTGAAGAGATTCGGGAGCATTTTTCTCTAACTTCAGAATTAAGCTTCGAAGCTGCCTCACAGCATCTCCCTGGTCAAGGTTATGAGCCCTCTTGAAAACACCTAAGGTGTGTAAGCATCAGCTCTGGCTGAAATAATAAGCACCAGTGGGGCAGACGCTCCGTTAATTCCTTCTCTTCGGATTTTCTCAGGTTAACTGTTTCAATTCTGGAGCCAGAGCCTACTGAATGCGCGAGGTAAAGTGGATAAATGCAACAAGGACCAGCAATGGTTTACATGATTTTCATTACGTCTGACACTCCTGATATATCCGTGCTTCCTCTCTCTGCCTCATGCAGTTTCCAGTCTTAGTGAATGTGGACACCCCAAACAGGTGGGCAGGCCAGAAACCTCTGGACACCTCCCTGTCCCTCATCAGAGTATTCACTGCCTCGAGTCACAGGTTACTCCTTGACATCACTCACTGTATCTGCTTCCCTCCCTCACCACCATCTCGGTCCATACCACAAACACCTCACCGATGCTGCTTCCCTAACTGGTCCCTTTACAGCTACATAGACACTCTGCCTTCCACCATGGCCAGGTAGCTCTGCCAAAAACATACCTTCGATCACATCTTGTCCCAGGCTGTGCCCTGTTCACATCTTCCCTGCACCTCTGATGATTCCTTCCAGCCACGTTGGCACTGCTCTAGTTTGTTGACCTCCATGCACTGCCTTTCCTCAGAGACTTTTCACTCTGCTGTCTTCATAAGGTTCCTCCCTTCCATCCTGAACTGGACTCAAACCACACATGCTCTGGGAAGCCTAACCTGACATCCCCGGCTGGATCAATTCTCCCTGTTTAGCAGGCTTTCAAAAAAGGTCAGAATCTTCTTCCAAGTGGTTTACTTGGCTGCAGTCATTCATTCCTTTGTGTGATAAACTGATTAATGTCTAGGTCACCCTTGGCAATGCATTTTTAAAGAGCAAGAATAATTGCTGCCTTGTTTTGTTTGTCACCATAGTATCCCACAGTCGTATCATAGTTTCTGGCATATAGTAACTGCTTAAAAATACCGGCTGGTCTTTCAGATGAGGACTTCTTAAAATAATGAGTCCAGAAGTAATTACAATGAGACTTTTGTACATGGCTAAAATATGTGATTGACTTGATTTCAACCATCAATGATTGGTCGAATAATGTTTCAGATTAACATTTTCGTGTATCTGTTGATCTATTTATTTGTAAAAGACAATGACATATCCTGGCAAAGGACAAAAAGTAAAGGCTTCAATGAACCAAGAGTAGAGTAGATGATAAAAGGAGTCCTGAACCTTTAAAAATATCTATAACGAGAGGCAGTTGGTAATGATTTTTTGAAGGCATACAGACAGAATGCCTTAGCAGCCGGGCTCGGTGGCACAGCCTGTAATCCCGCACCTTTGGGAAGCTGAGGTGAGTGGATTGCTTGAGCCCGCAGGTTCGAGACCCACCCGGGCAACTTGGCGAGACCTCATCTCTACAATAAATCAAAAAATTAGCCGGGCGTGGTAGCACACACCTGTAGTTCCAGCTACTGGGAAGGCTGAGGCGGAAGGATCGCCGGAGCCCAGCAGGTCGAGGCTGCGGTGGCCGGGAAGCGGCCACTGCACTCCAGTCTGGGTGACAGAGTGAGACTCCGACTCAAAAAAAAAAAAAAGAATGCCTTAGCAATTCAGAGACAAACACGAGCTGCAAAGACTTTTTTTCTTATTTTTTTGACCTAGAAAGGTCTCATGTAGAAAATTTCATCTGGGATTTCTGGGAAGATGACAGCATAGCCAGTCGGACTGCATGAGTCCATATGTGTGTGTGGTTGTATGGACAATTCTGCATGTGTTTCTGTATGTAAGTGAGAGCGTGAGAGGCTAACTGAGTGAGGACTCAAGAGCGAGTGATCAAGGCTTTCCAGGTGCAACTGCTGGCACTGCAGCTGCTTTGCTTGGACCCTAGCGCTTCCGGGAGTGCAGAAGCTGAATACCATTTTCTAAAATCAGCAGAACTTTCCCCAGAAAGAACTCCTGGAGTGATAGTTGATTCCGCCATCACAGCACTGGACCTAGCACTGGCAGTGAGGGCAACGGAGGGAGTGCGGCAAGGGAGCCTGAGGCAGAGACCCAAGAAAACAGTGGGAAAAGGCTATCCCAACCCTGGATTGGGCTCCAGAGCCTTGCCACCAAGATCTGGAGACTGTGGTAACTTCTGGGGAGGGAGCTATTGACCCCATTTGCTGCAGGAACAACAGCTGGCAGACAAATTGAACAGACTCTCTAATGCTTGGACAGAGAAGTGCTCTAGGTCAGACTCTGCAGAACAGCAGGACTGCATCTGGACACCAGGAACTGATCTCTGTGTTGCATTGCAGCTGCTCTTTGCAACCTCAGAGAACCCACTCGTCCCTAGTGCACAAGACGTGGAGGGTACTAGCAGATGCAAAATCTCAGATGATCCACCCCTTGCCGCCGGCCCTGAGCCAGCTGCTGGGCAATAGATTCAGACAGCAGAATTGACCGAGAAGGGGGCTGGAGAATGACTGGCTGACTCCTCCGCTACACCCTGCACTCCTAGAAGTGAGCAAAAGAGATCAGGAAGGTAGGGCAGAGACAGAAGGCCCCACTCCCCCACGGTAAATTGGATGCCCTGGTTTCAGCCCCCTTCCCTCACGTGGGCGTGTGACAGATACCAATTGCAGGCAGCAGGGAATAAAGACGCTAACATCTTAAGTTCCAACAACGAAGAGGGAATCAGCAGTAACAGACCTGCAGTTGCAGAACCCATCACAAGAGGGAGCCCCCCCTCAAAGAAACATACTAAAGCTGAGAACTCTTTATCAATGGGTTTTTTTGGGAGGTGGTATTGGCTTGTTTGTTTGATTATCTAGCTTGGTTGCTTTGTTTGTTGGTTGATTTTCTCTTTTCTTTCCTCCTTCTATTTCTCTCTCTCTTTTTCTGTTTTCTTTCCCTTTTCTCTTTTTCTCTCTCCTTTTTCTCTTTCTCCTTCTTTCTCTTTTTTCTCACCTCTTCCCTCTCTTTTCCCTCTTATACACTGTCTTGGACTCAGGGGCTATGCAAGCATACCCACTGTAAGGTCATATTGTGCAGAGGTGGAGGGTGAATCCCAGCTGGCCCATTCACCAGATAGCAAACATTATGAACTGACAATAGGTTCTAAATCCTTGCAGCCCCTCCCCATCCCGTAGTAAGTGCTGAAAATTGTAAAGAGACAGCACAATGCCCCACCCTCAATGCTACTTCATAGTTGAACAAACCCAGAGCCCCAGCTCACAGAAGAAAAAAGGTAGGGAAAATATCAGAAGAGAGTGCTTCTCCATTTCCCACTGAGCAATAGGATTAAGGAGAAAGATAACAGAACTGCTATAAATGAAGAAAAATCGATGAAATGCTGGTGGCCATCAGAGCCCCAGCAAAGAGTCAGTGGTAGAAAGAACAGCTACTGTGGCACAAACAATGGCTATCTCCAAGAATGTCAGTACCCAGAATGTACTTACTGAGAATAGTTGAATAGAATGAATAAAAATCAAGAAATACAAGGGCTAAAACCAAATGAAATTGCAATGGAGCTGGGCAGACTTAAGAAATCATACTTAGAAAAAACAGAAATAAATAACTCCATCCAAGAAATAAATAACAAACTGACAAGCATGGGAAGCAGAATTGACCAAACAGAATCTCAGAGCTGGAAGACCAAAATATGGAACTAACCCAATCTATTAAAAATATAGAAAAAAAAACTTAGAAAGAAGAAACTCGCCAAGAGATGTGCAATTTTATTGCAAAATCAAACCTATATCTGACTGGAATACCTGAAATAGAGAAATGGAAACCACCCGGGAACAAACATCCCATGGGGACAGTCAAGAATACTTCCCTCATCTGGCCAGGGAGACAACTACACAAGCACAAGAGATTCAGAGAACCCCTGCAAGATATCTCATGAGAAGATCAACCCCTAGACACATAGTAATTCATCTGCAGAAATACTTCAGACCAGAATGAATATTGTCCGAGATAAACAATTTAAACCAAGAATTCCTACCCAATCAAGCTAAGCTTCATCAGTGATGGAGAATTAAAATCCTTCCCAGACATCCAATCCATGAGAGAATATGCCGCTTCAGGACCAGCTCTATAAGAGATGCTTAAAAAGGTGCTGTGCACAGAAGAAAAGAGGGACAAAAGAAAGGTCATATACCTCACAGGATCACAAACACAGAAGCAGCTGAACACACAGCATACCTGCAAAAATGAAAACACATACATATGTGAACACAAAAGCTAAAGAAAAACAAAATAGCTTTAAGAGAGCATTGTGACAGGGACAAATTCACATTTCAAAAGTTATCCTGAATGTGAATGGACTAAATGCATCACTGAAAAGACACAGAATGGAAAACTGGATTTTAAAAAGTATATATATTTATATATGACCTGGTAATTTGCAGTCTCCAGGAAACTCATCTCACCCCAAAGGATGTCCAAAGACTCAAAGTTAGAGGATAGAAAAGACATTTTCAGGTGAATGATTCACACAAGAAGGCAGGAGCTGCAATTAATATTAGACAAAACCACCTTTAAGCTATAAAAATGCTTAAAAGTTACAGAAGGATATTACATAATGATGAAAGGTTCGATTTATCAACAAGAACTATGCATCCTAAACATACATGCATCCAACACAGAAGCATCAGCTTTTATAATGCAGCTACTAAGTAAACTAGAAAAAGATATTGACTCTAACACAATAATAGCTGGGGACTTAAACAACCCACTAACAACCCTAGATAGATCATTGAGACAAAAAATTAACAAAGAAATCTCGAACTTCAACTTGACGTTTGATCAAAAGGACTTAATAGATACCTCTAGAACACTCCACCCAGCACCACAGAATATACATTTGACTCATCACCAAAAGGAATGCAATCCAAGATCAAGCACATTCCTAACCATAAATCAAGCAGAAAAAATTTTCATAAGATCCAAATATTGCCATGCACCTTCTCAGACCACAGGAGAACAAAAGGAAATATCAATACCAACAAAATTCCTCCAAAACCTACCAAGACATGGACACAAAACAGAATGATGCTGAACAACTACTGGGCCGACATAAAAATCAAAACAGTAATTAAAAGATTTCTGGAAACAAATGAAAGCAAAGAGACACCTTACCAAAACCTCTGGGACACCATGAAATCAGTACTAAAAGGAATATTTATATCTCCATGAACACACATCAAGAAAATAGAAAGAACAAAAGTTAACAGCCTAACAAATTATCTGAGGGAGCTGAAAATGCAAGCGCACCAAAACCCTAAAATCAGCAGAAGAACCCAGATCAACAAAGTAAAAGCACAAATACAAGATATAGAAGATCAAAATATCATGAAAAAAATCAACAAAGCAAAAAGGTGTTTCTTTGAAGGGATAGACAAGATGATGAAACACAATCCAGAAGGAGCAAGAAACAGAGAGAAAAGTTCCAAATACACACAATCAGAAACACAAAAGATCAAGTAACAACTGACCCCAAAGGAATATAAACGATTATCAGAGATTACTATGCACACCTGTGTGGAAACAAACTCGATAACTTAAACGAAATGGAGGAGTTTCTGACATCACACAACCTCCTAAGGTTGAAACAAGAATAAATTGAGATCCTAAATATACAAATAACAACCCAGGAAATTGACGCTGTCATAAGAAAACTACCTACAAATAAAGAACCTGGACCAGACAGCTTTCCGGGATAATTCTATAAAACATACAAGGAGGAGCTGATTCCAATCCTATTGAAAGTATTCCAGGCAATAGAGAAAGATGGAATTCTCCCCAAATCATTTTATGAAGCTAACATCACACTGATACCCAAACCGGGTAATGATCCAACTAACAAAGAGAACTGCAGGCCAATATCCCTGATGAATATAGATACAAAAATTCTCAATAAGATTCTAGCAAATCGGATTCAACAACACATCTCAAAATTCATCCACCATGACCACGTAGGCTTCAACCCCAGCATACAGAGTTGGTTCAACATCTACAAGAACATAAATGTAATTAAATACATCAACAGATGTAAAAATGAGAAACACAAGATTTTGCTGCAAGGAGTCATTTTTAAAAATAGCTTTAATTTTTAGCACAGAATTTTGAGACATTTGTTCAATTTTATAGAAATGAGGAAATGGAATATTTGTTACCAAAACTGCCTCAGGAAATCTAGAAATTGTGATCAATGAAGGGAGTGGGCACACCAGGTGAGAAAACAACGCGGGAAAAAATGAAGCTTGCCAATGGAAAACTTGTGAAGGCACTTGGGCAGGTATCTTCCCAGAAAGGAAGTGGGGAGCAGTCAGCTGGGAGGCTGTGGGTGCCAAAACAAGGGGCCCCGATGCTTAGGCCTAGAACAGAAGCAAAGAGAGTGAAAGAAGGGGCAGGGGAGGGTGATCAGAGAAAGAAAGTGGAGGGCTGCACAATGGATTAAATTTGAAAAATGAAGGGAGGTGTCTCAGCCTCCTATCCAAGGACCCAGGAAAAAGGTGGGCGTATGGGAAAAAGTAGGAAACTTGGGAGTATAAAATTATTTTAGTGGATGGGGAAACCGTTTTATGTTTATTTTCGCAAGTGGTTGCTCCCTTGCTCACTTCTGGAGCAGACTGAGGGACAGGCAAGCGTGTGGGACCTGGGTGGACTTCTGCCCCTTGAGTCCCAGTTCCAGCGATCAATAGGTCCTGGCCACACAGCTGGCTCTGATGGTTGGTAGAGGATTTTCCTGTGAGTCCAGAGAGGGGACCAAGTAATTGGGTAGTCGCTGGGTCACCATTGATGGAATTCTGTATCCCCGGGAGCCTAGTCCCTCAACCTTCACTATGCATTAGAATCGAATTAGAAACTTTTTACAATGACTCATCCCCCGGCCCTATGCCCAGAGATTCTGATTCGGTCAGTCAGGATAGGGCCTAGGAACAAGCTTTTTAAAAATAAATATCCCATGAGAATCACTGGGATAAATTCTGAAGGGGTTTTCACGGAACAGTTGAGCTGTGGCCTTAAAGGGCATCAACTTACAGTGTCTCTAGGGAAGAAATGGACAGGCAGGTAAGGACTCAGCAAAACTGCAGAAAGAGAGAACCCCGTGGTGTCTCTGCCCCTGCACCCTGTTCGGGTTCCTGCTTAACATTTGACACGATTTAAGTATTTGTCTTTTGTTCATTGCCTGTCCCTCCCATTAGACTATTACCTAAGTGAGAGCTGGGATCTTGGTGTTTTATTAACCTCTATGTACCTAGTAACCACCAGTTACCTGACACACAGATGATACTCAATAAATATTTACTGGTGAATGAATGAGCACAAGCAACTAATTAGCTAGCTATAAAACTAGGAAGTGGCTCTACATAATGACTTCAAAAGGAGCACTACTCTGGGAGGTCATAAAGGCTCCTGTAACCCCAGGCACTGAGGTCCATGGCTGCAGATTGTGTTTCTAAGATGAACCACTGGCCTAGAGTAGAATGGACGAGTCATGCATTGATCTAAGTCAACCAGCCTCCAAGTTATTCAAAACTGAATACCTGGATGTCACGCTGAGCTTTAGCATAAAGCGAAACATTTCTCTTACTGTCCTAAGAAGACAGTTTTCTCGTGAAAAACAAAACAAAACAAAACAAAATCCATGTAATATGTGTTTTTTCATCTTAAAAAATTTAAAACAAATCATTTTTAAGAATTCACATTTAAAGAAAAAAGAAATCGTCCTGCAAGAGATTTTATAACTGCTGCTAGAAGGCAGATTCAGAGAGGAAGACACTAAAAGGTCTTAAAAAATGGTCAGTGAGAAGATTAAAACGGAGAAATATTTATCTTTTTCTTTCAAATTTTCAAAAAAACCAAATCCCTCTTGAATTTAACCCTAAGTCTTAGGTGCGGTTTCTTGAACAGGCACGTTCTTGTGGATGATGGCGGGTGGAGAGCATGTTTCTGCCCATGTGGGTGCGCTGATGTCAGCTGAGTCCTGCAGGCCTCCAAAGACATGCACTCCAAGGCCAGAGGGCGAATCAGGAACAAGTCCATTTTGGCCTACCTGTCTGGATCTGGTTAGCAGGCCTAGTTAGACCACAAGGAATGAACATTGGACGTTCCCTGGGTGAAGCTGGAATTAGGTGTCCTAACGTTAAGATTTTAACTGGGCTATTCTTTATTCTTTTCTTTTCTTCAGACTCCACAAGCTTACATCTTTAACTAGTTTCATATGAATTAGATGATCAACTCTAAGTCTTCTAAAATACATTTTCAACCCATTTTTCAAAAAATTTCAGTTTTCCCCATTTAAAAAGTAACCTGGGGATAAGTTATAAGTACGACTACTCTTACTGACTTTGATGCTCATTATAATCTAAATCAGGATATCCAAGGGCATTTGGATGTCACTAACATCTTTATTTTTGGAAAACCAGTGAGAGGTGATTTGTGTGTGGTATAATAATGTGTCTCAAGCTACATATGCTGAGGTTTTAAATAAATTTCACTTCTAGAAAACATATAAGAATCAAATTACTATGAGACTTAACCGATATAAAATTACTCGTGTGACTATAAAAGTTTCCAAGGCTTGATTTATGTATCCATCCTATCACAGGAAGACAGCAGTTTGTGGACCAGGCACATGCCACGGGTTTCTGTGTCGCATTGTGCTAAAATGCTTTCCAGAGCCAAGTGCAGACACTCTTCTGAGACATGTTATTTTTTTAAAAAAATGTAATTCATGGCATTGTTTAGTTGTCACTGAGAAACCTATTGCCATATTTTCCTCCTTATCTGGTGGCTTTTGCATCATACATTCAGATTTAGCTCCACAAAATTGCTGAGGGACTGAACAAGAATAAAGATTTGGAAAGTTTTGTGTGAGCTAGTGAGATGTAACACCTGTGGCAGAAAATGTTCTAAATTTTCCCAGACAGATTTTTAGAAATTTCTAACTCATATTTCTTCTGCTATTTGGCAGTTGAGCAGAACATCAAATATTCCTTTCTTTTTTTTGAGTCTGAGTCTCACTCTGTCGCCCAGGCTGGAGTGCAGTGGCACACTCACAGCCACTGTAGCCTTGACCTGCTGGGCTTAGGTGATGCTTCCACCTCAGCCATCCAAGTAGCTGGAACTATAGACACACCCCACCATGCCTGGCTCCTTTTTGTGGTTTACTGTATAGACAAGGTCTCACCAAGTTACCCAGGCTGGTCGCGAGCATCCAGACCCAGGCAATCCTCTTGCCTCAGCTTCCAAAAGTGTTGGGATTACAGGCTGAGCCACTGCTACCGGCCCAAATATTCTTAAAGGAACCTTCTTTGACCCAGATTTATTTCATCAAACTTGCAAAAAATGATCCTAGTCATCTTTCACTAAGTTTGTTTGCTCAGGGGTGGGAGGTACCCCCTGTGTAACTAAGACTGATTTAGCTTTTACATCTTTGTAGGTCTATATACCCAATGTCAAGGGAAGATTTTGAAGTAAGATGCTACATTACTGACAGTCTAAAATATCAAACCAATTAGCTTAAACTAATTACTTTTTAGACTGGCACTTGGAGTTAAAAAAATAATTTAAGTTCATTATTATTTTACTATAGCTGTGTATTATTATTTATTATGTTAGCTGATTAAACCTTTTCCAAACAAGAACAAATCAGGGAATACATCCGTACTGTTGACAAAGATTCTGGTGAATATATGAAAGAACAATGAACACTGCCATGTCAGATGATAAAGTGACAGTGAACTTGGATTTTTCTCCTGATATTTCAATCAAATCCATGTAAGTGGCAAATCCAGCTTCCTCTTATGCCCTTGATGGTAGTGACTAACTTTTCATTGTCTGCTGAAGTGGTAACATTTGTTATTGCTTCTCATTGTTGAGTATAGAGTTTAGCAGAGAAAAAAATGTACACACAAACACATACACACACTCACAGAGCTATTCTTAAAAGTACGACAAGAGGTAATTGCCTGACATTAAGCTCCCAGAATATATTTCTTTCTTTCTCAGCTCTCACTGAGAAGCACCTGAGAGTTGAAAGTTTGCTGAGGTTTAAAAACTTAACGTCTTTACTGTGATGCAGAAGACATGCAGCTTGCCATGTCCTCATGGTCCACAATGATACTGAAGCCATCATTCACCTACACCAAATTGGTAAACATGACTTAGAACATTTAGGTGGGTCACAACCAGAACATCTCACTTTTCTTAGTACCATGAAGATGGAATTTTGGAAAACTCCTTTCTTAAACTTTCTCTGTCTAAAGCTCCTAAGATACTTTCATTTTTAAATACAAGTTGCATATATTTATTCTATGATGATAACACTATGATGTGAACCCAACCTCTGAAGGCATAAATCACTCTTACTAAGATTGTTCTAATTGTTTTGATTTCTCTACTTCTTGCACTACTTTGACTTTTTTGTTTTTGGCCTTCCTTTTACATTTGGATGAGCTTGGTTGCCAATGAAGACTGATTTTCTACTTTTATATGTTGGCAATTTCAGCTGAAGATTCACGGTGCAGTTCATTTCTCCCTCAATTTGCTAAGCTGATGACTCTGGTTTGTAAAATCACTACTCATTACCTTATTTTTCTCATGACTTCATTCAGATTCTTGTCTCAGAACAGTATAGTTTTTCTTAAGAAAAAGTCCCCACCAACTCCCCCATACACACATAGACATTGTCCAACAGTTATTCTGGTCTGTCAGCTTTGAGTGTGTAGATTATTACTTTATAATGTGTTGAGAAATGTAATTTCAGCTGTGTGTTTTTAAAGTAGAGCCTCAACAATAATTAGATCTTTGAAATCCTTTCTTTAACCTAATCAGGTGACACAAGATCCAGCGGCTGCCTCAAGATCTAAAATAATTCAATCTACCTATGAGTAAACACTTGCTGATATATCATGTGAACATAAAATCTATTATCCAAACTAGAACTCTTCTGGAAGTAATCATTGCATTAGGGCACAAGGCATAAACCAGACCCATCCTGCATGAACCAGGACATATGGTCAGCCTACAGATCTATGGCATGAAAGAAGCCACAACACGGCTCTCATAAAATTTATTACATACATTATTTACACATAGGAAACTTTTGCAACTCACTAAATCCCATCTTTTATAGCATTTAAGTAATCAGATTACTTCAGTTGCTTTGAAGTAAAAAATAAAATAAAGGCTGAACTGCATACATTAACAGTCCCAGATTTCCCTGGTCTAACTGTTGTTAGATTTACTCAGTACAACATCCACTATGCACAAATGCTATCTGCAGTTTACTAGCTGTATTCTTAACTTGGCATTTTGTCATTACCCTGTGCTACTCCACTTACATTTTTTATTTACTCCACATGATTATCAATTTAGTTTTTTAAAAACATGTTGACATCTTATGTCACTTGAGTGAGACCTTTGCAGAGGGCTCTCAAAAAGAAAATAAAAATCAAAAGAAGGAAGGAAGAAAAGAAAGAAGTCAAGAAAGACGGAAGAAAGGAAAGAACAAGAAAGAAGAACAGAAGGAGAAGAAAGTATGGAAGATGAAAGGGAAGAGAAAAGGAAGGAGGAATGAAAGGGAGAAGAAAGGTTGGGCTGTGTTATATAAACAATCACTGTGAGGGGTTCTCAGTGGAATGCATGTCACTGGTATAATGCTTTCCATTAGCAACACATAATGAAATTAAAACAAACCAGAAATAAATCTTTATTTTTCATTAAGAAAGTAACTTTTGAAGATGTTTGAGGAGTTCACTTTTTTAACAAGACACCATTATTTGAGATAGATAGTTAGAAAAAACTGTGAGACTTTAAACGGAATGTTTTTCCATAAACACTGAAGAGAAGAGGAAGTGATCAACAAGCAAGGTTTCTAGGATAAGGATACAGGGGGCATTGACAGAGATTCAGTGAAAGATGGCACCAGGTTGTCATGCTCATGACTGTAATCCCAGTACTTTGGGGGGCTGAGGTAGGAAGATCTCTTGAGCTCAGGAGTTGGAAGTTTGCTAAGATTGCACCACTTCACTCCAACCTGGGCAACAGAGAGAGACCCTGTCTCAAAAAAAAAAAAAAAGTCAGTCCCCTGGGGCACTTGGTCAAGAACTCAAGGACCCATTCACAGGTAAGGAACCACAGGCAAATCTGCACAGAAAACCTCTTCCAACCTGGGTCTGGATTGAAACGTGTCTCTATTTCTTGTCTTCAGAGCAACGGAAATAGAGCAATTGAGATAGCATGTAGCAAGCTAGAAAAGGCCCCTGTGTGCAGATAATGTACAAAATAAATTTTATAGGAGAAGCATTTGGTTTCTCTTCTGCCACTTTCTATAGGTTCAGTTGTCTTTAGATAGAAGAGGTAAAGTTTGCATCAACTGAGAAACTGAACACCCTAAGTTTATTCTGGCAAAATGGTTAAAATAAAGGAATCACTATTATCATTTGCCTTTAGAGAAATCAGGTAGAGAAGAACCTGTTACATTTGATTTAAAGTTTTTACCAAAAGGTAAATAATTCCAAGGAGTTTTATTTTTTCTGTTATACTGAGGTTGGAATAGCATAATATGACAAAGTGGGCCAAAAAAGCAAAAATAGATGGGGAATATTTTCCCCTTTTTGTTTTTAGCAAATAATGTAGTACTTACCAACTCACTCCCTCACCACCCTATCACAATCCAAAGGGATTCAGGTAGAGAGGGAACATAATTGGAAGTGCTCACTGGAACTCCGGTCCTCAAGACCAAAGACCTCCTCTTCTTATGATATTCTTTTGGTCAAAATAGATAGTAATATAGTATGCCTCCCACCCCCCAAGTACATCACAGTAGCACCATTTTGAGCAAATAAAAATTGAGAAGAAATATTTCAAATTTTCAGTTTTGCAAACTGCAGGTAATGGACACCATACAATATTTCTTAAACTTTAATAAATGTAATAAATCACACTGGAGGTCTGCTTCAAAACATGAAGATTTCCATGTTCCCTTTACAGCGACTTTGAATCTCCAAGCCTGAGATGCAGCCAAGGCACATGTGTCATTAACTTTTTCATCTCAGTTGAGCATTCTTCAGTCTGTATCAGGCTGACTGTTCCCATGCCATAACCCTTCAGCCCATCTGACTCCATGGACAGCTTCCTGCAGGTCGTTGGCATCCACCTAAAACTCAAAGCATTCCCGCCTTTCTGCATAGCCCTGAGGCACAGGGGAATTAACACTGGAAGGGAACCCTTAATCCATAGGAAATGGAAGTCAGTGGGTAACGTTTCCTGGCTACAGTTCTTTAAGGGATAATCCTGGTGCACACTCAACAGTTCCTCAGAGAGGTACCAGTGTGCTGAACCCCAGGCACCTAACATAGTAACTACTTTCTTTATATCTTTCTGCCCCTTTCAACAATTCACTAATTCTTTCCATAGCCATGTCTAATTCACTGATCTTGCTCATTTGCTTCATTGTATTTTTCATTTCTGAAAGTTCTCATTGATTATTTTCCAAACTTCCCGCTTATTTTTAATAGTCTTCTATTGTTTGCTAACTGATGTGATTCCATTCTTTTATCTGTATATTTATGACAAAGTAATTTTATATTATATGCCTGATCACAGTAATTATCTGAACTCCTTGAAGCATTACATCTGTTGCTCTTGTTTCTGCTGATTTTCACCCATGTGTCTTGTTTCTTTGTGTGTTTGGTGATCTTTGATAGTGAGCCCTTACTTGGGTCTTCTTAATCCATGGAAAATCTGGCACCATAAAATAATATTTTCTGCTGAGAGAACAGGCATTTACTCCAGAGTCCAAGGCATTGCTAGCAACCTGGGTACACATTAACCTCTTTTCAAGACTTTAGCAGTCATGTGGCAGCTTTGGGTTCATCTTTGCTCTGTAGCACCGGCCCAAGGACTGTTTTTTTAAATTACAATAAAGAATCTGACTACAAGACAGACTTACATTTATCTTGCAAGTACAGTTCGTCTTTTAGATGAGATTTCAGTTCATTACTTCTTAAGGGAGGAGTATACTTTGAAGATTTTCCTTACTTGAAGTGGCTCCCAAAGACCATTTATAAAATCTAATGTCCACACTACTGGAAGTAGGATTCACCAAGCATGTTTTCAAAGAGAATTTTTGGTATCAAACCCAATAGGTATTGTGTGACTGAAAATGTCTTTAGTTTAACTTAAATATTTTAGAAATATAACTAGAAATAAGCTTCTGGACTCAGATTTCCCTTCTTCAACACATCAAAAATATTACTCAATTACTAATCTGATTATTCTTGCCTGGCAGGTAAAAATGTGGTTTAGTAGAAGCTTTTTAAGCAATCTTATTGCCTTTGCTTTTCATATATGTTACTTTATGTGGGTTTTTTCTTGTCCATCCCATAATCATGCTATGTGCCTTTTTAATCTGACATTTTATTTATGTTTTTGAAGTTATCAATCATTCTTTCTTCATATACGTGCTTTCTTTTTTTCCTATTTTTCTTGGAAGAAGAAAAATAATCTGTGAACAAACACACTCTTGTTTCTCCAAATAGCTTACATTTTCTATCTTTATTCCTTTCCCAGTGTCTTCAAGGCATGTTCACTCCTTTGTTCTTAGCACTCTAGCCTGTCCAGCAAAGTTTTTATTTCAGCTGTTACCTTAGTTGATCCAGGTGCGTGAAAACCCACCTTCTATGTAACTGTTTGCGTTTGCTCCATGTTCTTGTTATGCACTCCTAACCTCTTGAGGGCATTTGCTATGCACATTATAAATGTTTGCTTGGGTTCATTGATCCTAATTCCTCTATCTGAGATGATTAGCGTGTGCCATTTTCTCACAGTGTGCTCTTCAGATGTCTGGGCTCGAGTTCCCAGAGGGAATTCGCTATCCCCAGGCCTATAATGTCTGTGAGGAGAAGTGGCTGGGGAGAGTCAGCTACCTGAGTTACCTTTCAGGTCCCTTGTTTGGACGGGGATGTTGTGGGGAGATGAGGCAGGCCACAAAGAGAGCTTGGTAAATCCTAGGGCAGCAATTCCTGGCTTACTGATCTCCACCATGCATGACATCTTACTAAGAGTCTTTACCCTCAGGGTCTGAGGGATAATCCATCCTTGAAGATTTCATCTTGACTCCATTTTCTAGTCTTAGGGTGGCAGGAGGCAGAGGTGTCTGTGCCATTCCAGATTGTGTTGCCTTTCACCCCAGCTGGCTCTACCTTCACTGTGTGTGGGTTGTTGTTTTTGCTTGATTGATTGCAAGACAGAACAGCACTGACACTCTGCAGCTACCACTTCCTTTGCATTCTAAGCCACAACTTACTCACAATTGTCCCCCAAAATAATTTTCAACCTTTGGTTTTTGGTACTTTTATTCTAACCTTGGATTCTTCTGAAAAGACAACAAGATGATAAATGAAAGCCCTTGATTTCCACATAGAACACGTCCTGATATTTGAAGGATGGGCTTTTTGGTAACTTTGTGGTAAGTGGCATTCTGAGTTTTGGAGTTTCACTGTGATGCTCATAAAGCAGAAAAGTGAAGAGAGGCATCAGCCTTCTTTACTGGAAGTGCCGAAGTGCCCAGAATTATGAAGGAATCCCAAATCAACTACTCCATTTATCTTACCTAACAATTTAGGGCTAAGGAAAAGAAATACACGTTTTGAGCTAATTATATTCATGTACTATTTAAAGATAATTAGTTAGCATTTTTATAAACTGCAAAACAAAATGAAAAAGGGGGCAGCCTCCTTATTGAGCAAGCTGATTAGTTCTGTGACACCTAGCCTCTGTTTCCAGTCTGAAGTTTCATTTTTCAATATTCTTACCACTGGAGGAAGTTTTAAAGAGTCATGCGCAGTGCCTCAAGCTTCTCGTCTGTGCCTTGCCATGGACACCTTATACAGGAAGTTCACCCCAAAGTGTGTTGGACCAAATGACCAGATGAATAGCAGCAGGAAGGGTCACAGCCGAACCATTAGATTCAGCACTGATAGTTTAGGTAATTTTAAACAAGTTCAAATATTCCCCAAGATGTGGTCATAAAAATGTGAAAAGTAAGACATGGGTCAAAAATATATAATTTTTTTTTTAATTTTAAAGATATGAGGTACCATTCAGGGCTAGGTATACAGATATTCATCTTGCAGGTACCCTTGTTGATGAGGGGTGCGCCCCTCCTCCCGGGGAGATTTCCACTACTGCCCATCCCCACCCACCCTCCACCCAGCAGTTTCCCACTACTGCCAATCCTTTTCTTATAGTATTATGATAATTGTTCAAGGCCCGCTTATGTGTGAGAACATGTGATACTCAGTTCTTTGTTTCTGTGAAAGATCACTCAGTATTATAGACTGTAAGTCCATCCACGTTGCTGCGAAGCTCACAATTTTGTCCCTCTTTATGGCTGCGTACTTTTCTATTGTGTATGTGTACCAGATTTTCAAAATCCAGTCCTCTTTCAATGGGCAACACAGTCGGTTCCATGTTTTTGCTATAGTGAACAAATGTGCAAAAGACATGCCTGTGCAGGTGTCTTTTTCATAGAGTGCCTTGAGTTCCTCCAGATATATTCCCAGTAGGGGAATTTGTGGGGTCTTATGGAAGGTTAAGTTTTAAATCTTTTAGGAATCGCCAAACTGTTATCCACAGAGGCTGTACTAGTTTGCACTCCCACCAACAGTGTAGAAGTGTTCCCTTTTCCCCGCATCCTCTCCAGCATCTGTTGCGTTTTGAGTTATTGATGATGGCCATATTGGGGAGAGGAGAACCTATTCAGCAAATGGTGCTGGGAAAACTGGCTGACCACATACAGAATATTAAAACGAGATCCCTACCTATCACCATACACAAAAATCAATTCTAAATGGATCAAATACCTAAACGTAAACCCTCAAACCATAAGAACCTTAGAAAATACAGGAGACATCCTTATGGAAATTGGAACTGGCAACCAATTCCTGATCAAAACCCCAAGTGCCCATGCCATGGCATGAGAGATAAGATTGACAAGTGGGACCTCATCAAACCGACAAACTTCTGCAAAGCCAAATAAGCCATCAAAAGGGAAGACAGCCCACGGACTGGGACAGCATCTTTGTCAACTGTATATCTGACAAAGGCCTTAATGTCTAGAATCTACAAAGAACTCAAACATGCCGAAAAACAAACAGCCCCATTACAAAGTGGGCAGAAGATAGGAATAGACACTTCTCAAAAAAGACACACAAGCAGTCAACAGATACATAAAAAAATGCTCAGCCTCACCAGTCATCACAGAAATGCAAATTAAAACCACACTGAGATACCACCCAACTCCAGTCAAAAACATTTTAAAGGTATTTTTGTTAATGTGAAATATTCCAAAATGCTTAGAACTCTGGCATGAATTATGTTCACTCCTGGACTTGAGGGACGTGAGGGCTTCCCTTTCCGCCTCCCTCTTCTCCTATTTTGTTCTTGTAGAGCTTGGCACCATTCTGGATAAGAAAAGACAGAAGGATCTCCCCAGTGTTGTGTGGCAGAGTTGGACTGCTACTGCCAAGCATTTCCATTTTTACATGGATTTCCTGACATGCATTTGGCAGCATCCTCACCCATGCCAAGCGAGCTGCTTCCAACCACCATCCCTGAGCTACCCCTAACATGCCTTGACTGCCTTTTCTGAAAAACCCATTGCTGAGGCCAGGGTTGAGCACTGCAGAGAAGTAGTGAAGCTCAGAGGGCTCATCTGCTTGGCAGGGAGGGCCATGTTTGTCCTGGCCAGGTGCAACTCCAGAGGCTGCTTCTCTCTCGTCTGACAGCTTCCACTCACCACACATAGTCATGAATATGCCACGAGAGGACTATGGAACACTGAAAAAAATAGTAAACTAGGACAAAATGACCAGAAGCCACCGTAGCAATACAATTAGGGTGTGATTTGGAGATGATCATTGACCTTCCCTGAATTGCAATTTATCTGTTAGACAACGATAATCATTTTTCTCCTCCTACCTGGTAGAATTGTGTCAAAACAGCACAACACGTGAAATGTATTGTAACTATAGAGTGCAATATAGTTGAATCTTGAACAACACAGGGCTTGGGGTGACCACCCCTGCACAGTAGAAAATCTGTCTATAACTTTTGACTCTTTGAAAACATAACTACGTATACTGCTGTTGACCAGATGCCCTGCCTATCACATAAACAGGTAATGAAGACATGTTTTCTGTTATATGTATTATTTGCTCTATTCTTACAATACAGTAAATCAGAGAAAGAAAATGTTACTAACAAAATCATAAGGAGGGAAAAATATATTCGTCAAGTGAAAGTGAGTCACAGTGGGTTTCTTCACGCGAGCGGGCCGAGGAGGAGGAAGAGGAAGATGAGGTTGGTTTTGCTGTCTCAGGGGTGGTGGAGGAAGAAGAGGTGGAAAAAGTGAAAGAGGAAGCAGGAAGGCGGACACATTCAGGGTAAATTTTATTGAAAATAAAAATTCCTGCACAGTTCAAGCCCTATTGTTCAAGTGCCAGCTGCACAAATAAGTTTTAGCTATTGTTTTCTTTAAATATACAAGAATTGCAATATCATATAAATATGACAACATCACGTTATTCAGTAGTAATGATATATCTCTCACCAAACTCACATTGGTGGTTATGAAAATCAAAGTAAAGCCTCTCCTTGAGTTCATTTGCTTATTCAACCAGTGAGTGTGACAGGAACTGCAATGAACTTGAAAGATCAGAACTGATGACTGATCTGGAACTCCTTTGTCAACTGCAAAGTGTCATGCAAATGTAAGATATAAAATTGACACAGGACCTAGAACTATAATCCAGAAGAAAAGTCCAAACTGACAATTCATCTGAAATCATGCTAAGTTTTTCTTCACTTTATGAAAGCAAGAGACATTACCCCATGACTAAAGCATTTCCCTTCTGGTTATATACTGTGAATAGTAAAGGTTAAACACTATTTAAAATATGTTAAGTCATGATTTGCTTAAAGATTAGTATAATTGGTGCATGATGGTTAACCCAACCACACAATATGACATGCAGAAAGGTTCAACCTACCCTATGTGGATTAAAACAGTAGGTATAAACAAACATTTTAAATTCGATCTCAGCATCTAGCCCTCAAATTCAAATTATTAAACAAAAATTAATCTGACGTTCCACATATTAATCCAATAATGTGTTAGGTGGCAATTCTACAAGGTGTGCTAGGACTTATAGATAATAGCCGGTCAATACATTCTGACCAGCAGACCAGATATTTTGCTCTTTTTTAACTCCAGCAAAGAATGGATGCTTATTGATATTTCTGTGTCATGACCAAAAATATCTTGGAAATATATTCACAGAGCAGAAATGAGGCTGTAATGAATGTGAAAATGAATAGATACCTAAGTAAAAAGTAATATCCTTCAACTGGGAACTACACACATTACTTTTAAATAATTTGAACAACTGTGAGTTTATTGCTCCCTGGGAAAAATTAAGAAATCGGGGTTGATGTCCCATTAAGAGAAGGTATAGGTTGATTGGTCGGGAAGATGACCGCCCAGCCAGTCTGACTATGCGAGTCCTGGTGTGAGTGAGGGAGTGTATGAAAAATTTTGTATACATGCTGGTGAGCAATGGGGCATGTGAGTGACTGAACTGAGTGAGAGCTAGGGAGTTAGCAGCCAGGGCTCTCCTGGTGCAGCGGCTGGTGCCACAGCTGATGGGCTTGGACCCTAGCTAATTCCGAGATGCAGAAGCCGAGCACCATTTTCTTTTTCTTTCTTTCTTTTTTTTTTAATCAGCAAACCCTTTCTGGGAAGAAAATGCTGGGAGAGACTGCCGAAGTGAGGGCTCGTGAGCAGGTGGCCAGGCCCCTGGTGCAGCAGCTGGTGCTGCAGCTTCTCTGCTCGGTCTCTGGCTCTTTCCAGGCCGTGAAGCTGAGCGCTGTTATTTTTTTTAAAACATACCAATGTTTTTCTGTGAAAAAGCAGTGGGGAGAAACCATCAACCCACGTTCTTCCTCACCATTGCAGCAGGAGAGAGACTGCCAGCTCCTGGCTTTGCCGCACCACCTCAGCACCTGGCAGTGCACTGGCAGCAGGTGTTGCAGAGGGAGTCCAGAGACAAAATCCCATGGAAGAGGTCAGGAGAGGCACTCCACCACCATCTTGAAGGCAGGGAGGAAAGGGCTCCAACTTGCTCACCGCGGAGCAACAGACCCGATCTCTGTGGCTGGTGGATCCACTACTCAGGGATTGATCATGACCCAGAGGGAATATCCTGAAAGCATAAATTTCGGAGGGACTTGACGCGTGCTCAGTCTCAGCTGCGGGACAAAGGGTGTGGCCAGAAAAGGATGAGGAAGAGCTCCGAAGAAATCAGTGGTGAGTCTGGGACCGACCCAAACCCCCTCCTCCCCAGCAATCCTCTGAACGTCAGACCCACACAGCTGGCCCAAGACTGAGAGTTGGGCAAACCCAGGCAAAGCCTGGATGTCAGTCACCATAAGAGAGCTCCATGCTAAGAGAGGCCGGGCAGGGGTATCCTCCCACCCCGAGTGCATACCTGGGGAAGAGACAAACCCGTACCTCCCCCCCAAGAGGAGATCTCCCTGGCCATACGAGAGTGGGGGGGGGCTGCTGCCCCACCCACCTCAACTGCCCCCCCTTCCCTGCTCTGGACGCTGAGGGGAGAATGAAAGCGATGGCTCTGCAGGAGAGACCTGATTAGAGGAACAAGTACAGAGCCTGCCACCAGAGGGCAGAGGTTTTTAACTTTCAATTTTTTAAATTTTTTTGACTGTTTGATAGTTCATCTGTTTTTAAAATATTTTTCCTTTATGCATGAGTGTGAATGTGAGGGTTTGACCTGTATCCCCCCATTTTTTTGGAAGTCACCAGTGACTGGCCTCCGAATATGACAGGGATTAGGGAATGGATGGAAAGAGTGAATAAGACTCAAGAAAGACAAGATGCAACACCGAAAGAACTTGTAACAGAGATTTTGGCAACAAAATATTTCATCCAGGAAATAAATAACAAGATGACAAGCATGGAAAGCAGAATTAATCTAGTT
>NW_007245233.1:414754-481943 GCF_000164805.1 Carlito syrichta | reverse complement strand
TGTGTGTGTGTGTGTGTGTGTGTGTGTGTGTGTGTGTGTGTGTTTTCAATTGTTTTTTACATTGATTTCTGCTTTGCATCATCATATAGAGTGGTGGGGAGTAGGTCTCAGAGAACACATACCACAATAAGTGAACATTGTAATTTGCAAATCATTTCTGAATCCTAGCGCCCCAACCCCTACTTTATTCAACTTTCAAAAACTACAAGAGACAGCAAAGCTTCCCATCCACCATCCTATTTCAAAATAGAACAAATCCAGAGCCCAGATCAGGGAAGAATAGAAGATTGAGTAAACATCCGAAGGGGAAGGGAAAGCCTCTCCCACTGACACTGAACGACAGAACTAAAGAGAAAAACAAGAGATCTGTCACAAAGGAGGAAAAGCCAAAGGAAGACCTCAGGCAATTTCAAGTGTACCAAAGACAAAACTCCTGAAAAATCAGACCTTGGTGCCCAAACATTGGAAGTCACCAGTGACTGGCCTCCGAATATGACAGGGATTAGGGAATGGATGGAAAGAGTGAATAAGACTCAAGAAAGACAAGATGCAACACCGAAAGAACTTGTAACAGAGATTTTGGCAACAAAATATTTCATCCAGGAAATAAATAACAAGATGACAAGCATGGAAAGCAGAATGAATCTAGTTGAAAAAAGAATCTCAGAACTTGAAGACAAGAACATGGAATTAATCCAATCTGTAAAAAAATAGAAAGAAGTCTTGGAAAGAAAGAAAAAGACTACAAGGAATGTGTGATTATATCAAGAGACAGAACCTATGCCCGATTGATATCCAGAAGAAGAAAGGGAAACAGAGAACAACTTGGAGCAAGTATTCCAGGAGGCAATCCAAGAAAACTTTCAACATCTCACCACAGATGTGACCAGCCAAACACAAGAGATACAGAGAACACCACAAGACATCAAATGAGAAGACCAACCCCTAGATACATAATAATTCATCTACACAAAGTAGGCACTAAATAAAAAATCATAAAGGCAGCAAGAGAGAAAGGTCAGACTACTTACCAGGGAAAACCAATCAGAATAGTAGCTGACCTATTGGCAGAAATGCTACAAGCAAGAATAGACTGGAGCCCTATATTCAAAGTCCTCAAAGATAAAAAATTTCAATCAAGAATTTCATATCCAGCCAAACTCAGCTTCATCAGTGATGGAGAATTAAAATCCTTCCCAGACACTCAATCCCTAAGAGATTATGCAGTTTCCAGATCAGTTCTACAGGAGATACTTAAAAGGTATTAAGCACAGAAGAAAGAAAAAAAAAGAAGGACCACACACTTCCCAAGAAAACGGCAGAGCACAGAATCAACAGAGAATACAGCACTAAAGAAACTTGAAAACACACACATACATCAACCCTTAAGCCAAAAGAAAACAAGCAAAGAAAAATTTTTTTATAAGAACCTCATGACAGCAATAAACAATCACATTTCAATAGTCAGCCTGAATGTGAGTGGAATAAAGGCACCACTGAAAAGACGCAGAATGGTAAACTGGATAAGAAACCATGACCCAATTGTCTGCTGCATCCAGGAGACTCATCTCAGTACAAGGGACACACACAGACTCAAAGTTAAAGGATAGAAAATGAGTTTCTAGACAAATGGATCACAAAAGAAGGCAGGAGTTGCAATCTTAATATCAGACACAACAACATTTAAGCTATCAAAAATTAGAAAAAGATGACAAATGACACAACATAATGATGAAAGGTTCAATCCATCAACAAGAAATATCCATCCTAAACATACATGCACCCAACACAGGAGCACCAGCATTTATAAAGCAACTACTAAGTAAACGAAAAAAAGATATTGACTCTAACACTATTATCACAGAGGATTTGAATACCCCACTGACAGCCCTAGATAGATCATCGAGGCAAAAAACAAACAAGGAGATACAGAACCTAAATGTGACACTCAACCAAATGGACTTAATAGATACTTTCCGATTATTCCAACCAACAACTACAGAATATACATTCGACTAATCACCCCGTGGAATGTGCTCCAAGATCGATCACATCCTCAGCCATAAATCAAGCATAAACAAATTCCATAATGTTGAAATCTTGCCATGTACATTCGCAGACCACAGTGGAATAAAAATAAATATCAGGACCAACAAAATTTCCCCAAAGACCACAAAGACATGGACACTAAACACCATGATGTTAATCTACTACTGGGTCAACACTGAAATCAGGGCACAAATTAAAATATTCCTGGAAGCAAATGAAAATGAAGAAACATCTTACCAAAACAGATGGGATGCCACGAAAACAGTTCTAAGAGGGGAATTTATATCTCTATGAGCACACATCAAGAAAATGGAAAGATCACAAGTGGAGAGCGTAACAAATCACCTAAGGGAGCTGGAAAGAGAAGACCACCAAAACTCCAACTTTAGCAGAAGAATCCAAATCACCAAAATAAAAGCCCAAATACAGGACACAGAAGACAAAAATATGATAGAAAACATCAGCAAAACAAAAAGCTTGTTTTTTTGAAAGAATCAAGATTGATCTACCCCTAGCCAGTATGACCAAGAAAAAGAGAGAAAAAGCCCAAATAGACACAATCAGAAATAGAAAAGATCAAATCACAACTGACCCCAAAGAAATACAAAATATTATCAGAGATTACTATGTACACCTATATGGAAACAAACTTGATAACCTAAATGAAATAGAGGACATTCTGACATCACATAACTTCCCCAGGTTGAAACAAGAAGACATTGAGACACTAATTAGACCAATAACAACCTAGGAAATTGACTCTGTCATACCCGAACTGCCTACCAAAAACAAACAAAAAAAAAAGCTCTGAATCGGATAGCTTTCCAGCAGAATTCTCCAAAATGTCCAAGGAGGAGCTGATACCAATTTTATTGAAAGTATTCCAGGCAATTGAGAAAGATGGAATTCTCCCCAAATCATTTATCAAGGCTAACATCACACTGATATCCCAACCGGGTAAAGATCCAGCAAAGAAAGAGAACTACAGGCCAATATCCCTTATGAACATAGATGAAAAAATCCTCAACAAGAATCTAGCAAATCGGATCCAAAACACATCTCAAAAATCAACCCACCATGACCAAGTAGGTTCATCCCCAGGATGCAGGGCTGGTTCAACATTCGCAAGACCATAAATGCAATTAAATACATCAACAGATGTAAAAACAAGAACCACATTATTATATGATTAGATGCGAAAAAGACTTCTGATAAAATTCAGCATCCCTTCCTGATAAAAGCCCTCAAGCACCTAGGGATAGAAGTACATACCTCAAAATAGTAAGTGCCTTCTACGAAAAACCTACAGCTAACATATTGCTAAATGAACAGAACCCGGAAACATTTCCCCTGAAAACTGGAACAAGACAAGGCTGTCCACTTTCACCCCTCCTAGTCAACATTGTTTTGGAAGTCCTACCTCAGGCAATTAGACAAGAGAAGGAATCAGGGTTATCCAAATAGGGAAAGAGGAAGTCAAGTTATCCCTCTTTGCTGGAGATATGATCCTATACATTGAAAATCCAAGAGAATCTGTCAAAATTCTGCTTGCAATGATAAAAGACTTTGGAAAAGTATCAGGATACAAAATAAAAGTGCAAAAGGCAGTTGCATCTCTATACATCACCAACAAGCAAGCAGACACTCAAATTAAAAGCACAATCCCATTCACAATAGCCACAAGAAAGAAAGAAAGAAAGAAAGAAAGAAAGAAAGAAAGAAAGAAAGAAAGAAAGAAAGAAAGACCTCAGCATCTTCCTAACCAGAGAAGTGGAAGATCTTTACAATGAGAACTACAAAACACTGCTCAAAGAAATCCAAGAAGACTCAAACAAATGGAAAAATATTCCATACTCACGAAAAGGAAGAATCAGCATTGTTAAAATCTCCATCCTACCAAAAGCAATCTACAGATTCAATGCAATACCCATTAAGTTACCAACATCATTATTCTCAGACCTGGAAATGACCTTATAGAAATTCATATGGAAACATAAATGACCACGAATAGCTAAGACAATCCTTAGCAAAAGAATCAAAGCAGGAGATATCACACTTCCAGACTTCAAACTTTACTACAAGGCTACAGTAATCAAAACAGCCTGGTATTGGTACAAGAACAGGCATATAGACCAATGGAACAGGATAGAGATTCTAAAAACAAAACCTCAATTTCTCCACCAATTCATCTTTGATAAAGCCTCCAACAACAACTACTGGGAAGAGGAGAACCTATTCTATAAATAGTGCTGGAAAAACTGGCTGATCACATGTGGAAGATTGAAATAGGACCTCACCTATCACCATACACAAAAATAAACTCTAAATGGATAAAAGACCTAAATGTAAACCCTCAAACTATAAGAATCTTAGAAAATGCAAGTGACACCCTTATGGAAATTGGAACAGACAACCAATTCCTATTCAGAACCCTGAATGCCCATACCTTAAAAAACAAGATAGACAAATGGGACTTCATCAAACTAATGAGCTTCTGCAAAGCAAAAGAAACCATCAAGAGAGCAGGGAGACAGCCCACAGAATGGGAAAAACTATTTGCCAACTGAGTATCTGACAAAGGCCTAACATCTAGGATCTACAAATAACTCAAACGAATCCAAAGGAAAAAACAAACAGCCCCATTAAAAAGTGAGCAAAAGACATGAATCCACACTTCTCAAAAGAAGATATACAGGCAGCCAACAGACACATGAAAAAGTGCTCAGCCTCCCTCATCATCAGAGAAATGCAAATAAAATCAGGAACGTTTCTACACTGCTGATGGGAATGTAAACTAGTGCATCCTCTTTGGAAGACAGTGTGGCGGTTTCTGAGAGAACTAGAAATTGACCTTCCATATAACCCAACAATTCTTCTATTGGGAATATACTTGGAGGAACTCAAATCATTTTATAAGAAAGATACCTGCACATGTATGTGTGTTGCAGCTCCTTTCACAATAACAAAAACATGGAACCAATCATGTTGCCTATCGAAACCTGACTGGATGAAAAACATGTAGTACATACACACAGTGGGATATTATGCAGCCATCAAGAAGGACAAATATATGGACTTTGCAGCAACTTGGATGGATTTAGAGTTGATCATACTCAGTGATCTATCACAGAAACAAAGAACACAGTACCATATATTCTCACTCATAAGTGGACCTTGAACAATTATAATACTATAAGAAAGCGATTGGCAGTAGTGGGAAACTGTCAGGGGTGTTGGGGTAGGATTGGCAGTTGAGGGAAACTGCTAGGGGAGGGAGGGGCATACCTCATCCACAAGGGTACCTGCATAATCAACGTTTGTATACCAAACCCAGAAGTGTACCCCACATTATAATAATAAAAAAGAGAAGTCATAAGTTCATAAAAGACATATGCAGCATTACCAAGCAGCTCGGTCATTATTGTTAATTGCATAATTACGAGAAGAACAAAATAGAAAAATGTTGACAATATTTCTGCATTGACAGGAAATCAGGATATTGTTTTCATCACGTTGTGAGAAGAATTGACAGCTCACCTGTCTAAAGAGAAACTCTATTGGCTACCTATCATTAGTGCTGTACCTGAACAGAGCTTTCATACTCCAGACACAACCACTCACTCATTGTCCCATGTGTCTTCAGTTCCCGTGTGAAGGCGCTTTCTGGAATCACAATAACGTATATATAACTAATATTATTAGCAGGGTGGCATATGCCTGTCGTGTAATCCCAGCTAGTTGAGGGCTGAGGAGAGAGGGTCACTTGAACCTGGGAATTCAAGGCTATGGTGCACCATGATAGCACTTGTGGAGAGCCCCTGTACTTTAGCCTGGGCAACAGAGTGATACCATGTTGAAAGAGAGAAAAAAAGAGAGAGAGAGAGACTTAGAAAGAAAAGGGAAGGAAGGAAGAAAGGAAGGACAGAAGGGAGGAAGGAGAGACGGATAGATATAGAGAGAAGAATGCTGTCTATATTTTTAGTTTTGCATGCATCCCTATAGCAACAAATAAGACAGACTTTTAGGTAGTACTGCCTCACTGCATACCATCCCACCCACACATACCTCACCATATTCCCGACCCACCCTGTGTGTGCACCCAGCTGGGTTAGCTGCTGGTTCATCACTTCCATTTCTATGACGTCCATCAAAAGGACTGAAGCAGGCTTAAAGTGATTGAGGTCACTTACTCTCAGAGGTCCCAGAGAGTGAAAATATAGTGACACCTCATAGTGCAAGTTCTCTGGATTATGCAACTGAAAATGTCAACACGGTTTTTTTTTTTTAGTGACACATTGGTATAATTTCTAGATGAAATCCTATAAATAGCTTGCTATTAAAGACTTGGCCCTACATTTTCTACCTTATATTTTTACATTTAGGTATACCAAGCTGCTTATAAACCTGTTTTCTATCTCTGCTTCTTCTTTTTTTTTTTTTCATTCCCCAGACGACTTCTTCCTGTTGCCTTTCTCAGCTTTTGAAAAAGCTGGTAGTCATTACAGAAAATTTAACTCAGCATTATCTCCTCTGCAAAGACTATTCTGCGCCTTCCAGGCAGGCCATGGGATTGCTTCTGACCTCCCTAGAGCTCTGAGCAAACTTCTTTTCCTTTATCATTGAGAAGGAAACCACAGTGAGCTAGCTCTTCCAGGCAGATCGTGGAATCTTCATATTTGTAAATACAGTATAGTGCACATCACAGAGGTAGTGGCCAACAAATACTTGTCAATCTGAAATAAAACCAGAAACAAAGGAAGGGTAGTCAACTTATCAACAATCTCTAGTCCATCTTCATCTCTCCAGAGCCATCGGCCAGGTTCAACATCGCCCACACTGAAGCTGCTACACTTGAGACTGATGTGCTTGGGTCAGCAACTCCTGGTCACACAGATATGCCCTTTGTCTCCTCTTGCAGGAAAGAAACTTTAAACTCAATGCCTAAGAAAAGGAAGTCTCATAAAACTCTATTCAGTCATGCACAGGTGTCATGTTTGTTGCAGAGAAAATGTATCATCTTGGAAAGATTGGGTGACATTGACCTTCAGTAATTATCCTCTGACATAATAAACTCACACTTAAGTAGAATGTAATCCACCTTGGGATTCATAATTCTCTTTCCTAATTCCAGAATTCCAGTCTATCCTTCAATACAAACCTTTCCAATCCCCTCTTATATATACCCTAAACTATCAACAGCTTTGAGGTTCATCCCACTTAATTTTTAAAAAAATCTGTACCAAAAAACCGAATGAATAACAGATAGGACTAGTGACATTAAGAATTATCTTGCAATTACAAATTTGTCATAAAATGTCTTGAACACTCCAGCAACATTAATAATAATAATAATAATAATAATAATGATAATAATAATTGGGTGCCCAGCTAACAGGGGTCCTGATCACATGTGTGCTTTAACTCTTTTTTGTCATTGACTCAGTTTCTTTGTAATGGAAAAGAAATTATGACATTGAAGACTCAGGTGGAGGGGTGGGAAGGCGTGGAAAGATGTGATAGCACCTATTGTGCACAATGTGAACAGGTGGAGAGGGTGGGTACCCTTAAAACCCAGACTTCTTTGTCACTATAAAGTGCATCAGTGTAAGCAAACACTATTTTGCCACTAAAGGTACTGAGATTTTTTTTTAATTACAGTGTTGCCTTTATCCATGTACAAGGGGGAACCCCAAACACCTCAGAATTTATTTATAAAAAATTTTGTTTCATTCTTACATGTTTAACCTTCAGTCACCTTCAAAGTGCTTTCCAGTTGGTGCGGTTTCATCGACTGAGAAGCTTTTACCACTGCTCAAAACAGTTTTTGAACTCGCCAATTTTTATGCCTTTCAGTGCTTCTGTCTTTTTTTGTTTCATCTCTTCCACATCAGCAGCATGTCTTCCTGTGAGGACTTTTATTAATCCAGGGAAATAAAAAAAAAGTTGCTTGGGGCCAGATCGGGTAAACAGGGATAGTGGGGCATGGAAATCATACTATTTTCGGTCAATAACTGCTGAACACTGAGTGTGGTGTGGGCAGGCGTGCTGTCATGGTAGATGAACCAGTCATCTGCTTGCCACATCTTGGGACATTTCTTCCACAGATCTTCCGCGAATCGTAGCCTTCTCAAAACTTCCAGATAAAAGCTTTGGTTGACTGATTCAGAGGAAACAATTCCAAGTGTACTACAAGGAACCTGCCCTCCAAAAAAGACAATCCCCTCGTATCTATTGTGATTCCTGTAGTTTCCTTACTGGTCAATAAGAGTTCCTGTGACAGCCTCCTTTATCCAGCATTTGGCATCCACCTTAAAATAGGCAGAAAGATTGACTGCTGTCCTTGATTTAAGATCATCACAGGCACAAAGGCAAGATCGATATTCACTGAGATATGAAGATTGGGAAATTCCCAAATAAAAAACTTTCAGTAGTTCTACTACGTAGCTTAATTTTTGAGGGGGCATGAAACATATCATTGTCATCAGATTTTTGGAGACAAAAATGCATTCTAACTAAGCATTGCCTAGTCCAAGAACACGCCAAAGAAGGGTTATGATAAGGAGTTTTCTACCAACTGAAAGCAGAGATATTGATTCTACTGAAAAATGCAAAACCAATGATCGATTCTTGCCTTTTCTATGCATTGATTCTTTCTACTTATTCTTTTTCCTAAGTGCATAGGCTATAAGACAAATACTAGGGTAATGCAAAATATGGGCCTTTTCTGCAGCTTTGCTGGATTTTTGTGCCTGCACAAACCCTCCCTGATTCTCCTTGAGCCATTTTTAAAAGCATTTAAGCTTCATAGAAAAGTTAAAATGATGTGCAGGTATGAGAAAAGCACTTAATTCTTTTTCATGCCAATCATCTATTTTTCCAGAAGTGCTACAGTTCCTTTTCTACATTTTTGGATGACCTGAAGCAAAAATTTCTTGCCTTTTATTTCTTTTTGAGAACTGGCACTCAGAATGTATTCGGTCTCATTATACTACTGAACTGACAGGCAGGGTCCACTGTCCTTACCCGGGCAGCCAGCGAACCACGGGCTTCAAGAAGGCTTTCTCCAAATTGTGCTTGACTGGACGCATAGTAATCACACTTCCCTCTGGGCTCATACTCATTTTAACTATATACATCTGCACCATTTCATATGGGAAACTTCCTGCTCTGTGCAACTAAGTTGCATTGTATTAACAAAGGAGATAAAGCAGGTCATGCAGATCAAAATTCGTTAAATAAAACTGTGATGACTCTAAGGAAAAGAGAGGTGGGATGTATGTAACTTTGTCTTGAAGGAACAGAAAAATAAACTTATACACAATAATAGCTTTCAAATATGTCTACTGAATACCCATGAAGTACATAGTTCGAAATGAAGTCAGTTATGGTAATTCAAGCCAGAACACTTGTATGAAAATGTACCGATGTTGAAATCTCTGGACAACTGAATCAGACAAATAATTTTAGCTAAAAGCAAAGTGTTGACCCTAGAGAAATTATGCAAATTAACTCAGGATCTTTAAAAATGATCACCTGTAAGGATTAGTGAATTGCCAATTCAGTAACAACCCATGACATCTATAATTGTCACCAGCCATCCCAACTGTTCTTCTCTGCTTCTGTACAGGAGGGAGTTTACAAACAATATTTCTCTAAATTCCATGAAGCTTGATTTACTAAAAAGATGCATTCTTTCAAGATTTGAAAGATGGAATCTGGGTACAATGCAGTTTTTTATGTTTCTGGTAGTTGTTGTTGGCAAGAATGGTCTTGGAGGTCCTGAGACCTTCTGAGCTGTGTCCTCACTCCCCTCTTATATGTGAAAAAGTCATGATCACTTTTCCTGATCCTTGCTTCCCAGTGATGACAGAGCACTCTTGAAGTCACTACTTCTAGCGGTCGCTCCTCCGCGCCCACCTTTGAGTTGTAGCAGTCAATTTGTCTTCGGTCAGCCAGCGTTTTGGTGCAGTTCTGGGAGTCAAGCATTCTTGAAGGTTCGACCTAAAGAACACATCTGTAGCCCGTTTTGTCTGCACTTAATTCTCTATACTGGAATCATTTTGCTTAAGCAGCACAGTTTCTGTTTCCTGCAAATAAACCCTGACTGATATATGAAAGTAATAGGATGCCAAATACAGAACATGCACGATTTTAAAAGAAACACACAGCCATATACCACACAAATTTTCAACGGAACAAGAATCAAAAGCAAAGAAATAATAAAATAGAAAACATAAGGCATTTTTACAGTTAATATCAAATATTTGTATTATTAAAAGTAAAGGAGATAGAAATCTCTTTAAAGAAAAATACATGTATTGAGTCAAAAAACGTCGTACCGATATCTATAAAACATATTGACTCAAGGTTAAAAGAAAAAGGTATTTTTTAAAAAATACAAGAATGAATACAAAATGAAGTCTAATCAGATAGAGTTAATTTTAAGGAAGAAATTCATTAAAAAGTTGCCATTTACTGATAAAGCGTATAGACATAGTGGATAAAAGTATACATCTTTATGAACCCAAACTGTAGGCCATAGATTTCTTGTAGATACCATTTATTTATCCAATTGAAGAAGTTTATCCCATTTGAATTTTATTTAATTTTTTTTGGTTTGCTGAAAACTTTTAGGATAAATGAATGTTGAGTTTTGTCAAGTATATTTTCTGCAAATATTGAGATGATCCTATGTAATGTTCCCTTAACTGAATTACTGTGATGAGTTATGTTGATTTGTTTTAGAATGCTGAATCAACTCTGATTTCCTGAGATACATTACATTTGGTCATGATGCATTATCCATTTTAGATATGCAAAATTTAACATGCTAATTTTTACTGAGATAGTTATACTAGGTTTGTACTAGCTTTATAAAGTGAGATAGAAAGCATGCCTCCTTGCTCAAATTTTTGTAAGAGTTTACATAAGACTGGCATTTTTCTTAGCTATTTGATAGAATTCAGTATTGAAAAAAATTTGCTCCTGAATTTTTTGGGGGAAAAATTTAATATTTACTATAGATATGAAAATGTTCATATATTTTTTTATGCAGTGTTTACAAATTTTTTAAGGACTTTGCTCCTAGTATTCTATACTCAGTATCTTTATTATGTATTAAATTTTCTAGGTTTTAACATTAACATGAACACGTTTGCTTATAATGGTTCCCTATTGCTTTTTTAATAGTTATAGTAATATCACCTATTTAATTCTTGATATTTGTGATTTGTGTTTTATTTCTTTTTCTGTTGATTGGACTTACTGAGGATTAATTTTATTTATCCTTTCTGTTTGCAATTTCATTGGTTTTTGTTCCATCTATAGTATGGTTCTTTTCAACTTCTTTAACATTTAATTTGTTCTTTTTTTGTAGCTTTTTTAAGCAAAAACTAGGAATCATTGATTTTAAACTTTTCTTCTTTACTAATACAGACATTTAAGTTATATCTTTTCCACTACAAAATGCTTCATAACCATCCTCCAAGTTTTGAAGTTATTTGTTTTCATTATCATTTCTACTTTCCTGAGTAATTTCTTGTTTGCTTCACAGGTTAATAAGAAATTTCTGGTTTAATATTCAAATATTTGAATGTTCGCTATATATACTGTTGCTTTTCTTTTTTAACTTAATTTTTGATCAAAAATTATGTTTTGTCAAATTTCAGTAACTGATGTCTTTGAGATTCAATTTATTTTTTCTCATGATGCATCTTCCACGAACACTTGGGGGGAAAAATGTGCCTTCTGCCACTGTTGATTGTAGTTTTCCACAAAAGTTGATTACATCAACTTAGTGGGAAAAAAATCATTAGTTGTTGCTAATGCTGTCCACATCTTATTTCCCTGTGAATTTTTTTTTTGACTAATTGTTCTACATATTAACAAAAAGATATCAACTAATTGCAGACTCACCTACTTTTCTATTTAACTGATCAATTCTGCTTTGTAATCTGTTACTAGATGCATACAAAGTTAGTGTTGTGATGCTTTTCAGCTGAATTATTAAATGACTCACTTGAAGTATGGTGATACGTCTTGTTTTGGAGTCAGCATTATTTGACAGACACAATAGCTTGCTTCCACTCAATATATGCACCATTTGTTCTTTTCCAGTCTTTTGCTTCCAACCTTTTTGTGTCTCATATGCACTGCACATCTCTTATAGACAGCCCATAGTTAAACATTGCTTTCTTTTTTGAGTTGGAGTCTTAGGCTTGTCACCCAGCCTGGAGAAACATTGCTTTTTTATCCAGTCAGATGCTATCTATCTTTTAATTGGAAGGTGTAAGTCATTTATAGTTCAGGCAATAATTAATATAGTTTAAGTTAATCATCTTGGTATTCATTTACCCGTCTGGTTTTTGTTTATAGTTTTTCTCTTGCCTTTTTATGCTTCTGTTCCTCTCTTCCAGCCTCAGTTATAGCAAATTAAATAGTTTTATCTTCCATTTTATTTCTTTTTTTAAATGTTTAGCTATATCCCTTTTAATTTATCTTTAAAGGTTTCTCTGTAGATTTAAATGTACACTCATGACCGGGCGTGGAGGTTCAATCTGTAGTTCCAACACTTTGGGAGGCCGAGGCGAGTGGATTGCCTGAACCCATGGGTTCGAGACAAGCCCGGGCAACTTGGCGAGACCTCATCTCTACATTAAATTAGCCGGGCATGGTAGCACACACCAGTAATTCTGGCTATTGGGAAGACTGAGGTGGAAGGATCGCCGGAGCCCAGCAGGTGGACGCTGGGGTGGCCGTGAGTGTGCCACTGCCCTCCAGCCTGGGCGACAGAGTGAGACTCAGACTCAAAATAAAAAAGTACATTCATATCACTATCTACTTGTAATTAATATTGTATACATTGAACTTGGCAAATTATAATTACATTCACCCATCTTATGTGATAATCTTATTATACATCATACTTCTGCATACATTTAAAAATTAAAAACCCCCACCTTAACATAAAAATAAGTGTATTGTATCTTCCATCTATCTTTTTAAAGAATTGACTTGATTTGTTGTACTCAGAGATTGATGACATCTAAGGAAACTTGGTTTATGTTCTAATATTCCCATATGGAAAGTAGTCTTTATAAAGAGGATTCTTAGCAGGACGCTGGAGGGATGAGCATCTATGGAGAGAAAGAAGGTGAAAACCAGTTTTGTAGTCATTGCTTCCTTCATGATTTTACCCAGGACAGAAGCTACATTTTATTCCTTTGTTTTAAGTGTATGTTGTTATTATTTGAATATATGATTTTGAACACTATGAAAGCAATATAATCAGACATGTTTTGTGTGAATACATTGGTTATAAGAAGAGTGGTTGCTCTGTAAGTGAAATTAATACAGATGAAAAGTATTGCAACTTCTGAAACAAAAATAGACATATTGAAAGGGATACATTTCATTTTATTCTCCCTGAACTTTCTTGGTTTGTCCAATAGTGATACAATCCATCTTCATTTCATGAGAAACCTACAAGCAGAAGAGCTTTAAAGCTGAGCACTAGTTATTGCGTGTTGTTATTATGTATGTTCCAGACATTAGCTGAGATTATGAATATTTAGTATTAAGAAGACCTCTGGGTGTATAGACATCAGCATTATGTATATATTTCCCTTTTATCTAAAAAGCTTTCTGAAATTAGAATGCCAGATTTTTTACTTTTTTCCTGAACAAGGCTGAGTAGATATGTATGAATGATTATGCTACAAATACCTTATGTTAATAATGTTTTGCTACTTTGATAAATTAATGTAGATAAATTATGTTTAGACTCCTAAATGGACTGGAAATAGGAGAAGTAGAGCTTTCATAAGATTTCATAGTCAGATATTTTCAAATTTAACTAAGATAAATAATAAATAAATGGGGAATTTATTCAAAATGCACAATTAGACCTCATTCCCAGAGATTCTCTTTCAGTATATCCATCTTGGTTGCGAGGTAAAGATGAATATGTTCGAACATCCAAAGAGATTCTGTGGCATGTTTTCTGAGATCACATTTTCAGAAACACATCTTTGCAGATTTCTGAGTTAAGATGGAAGAAAGAAGACAGATCACAGAACATTCTCCCTGGAACTTAGTAAAAACAACAGGAATCACAAAGTTTTAAAATGTGCCGGCAGCATGCAAATAAGGAACAAAACTTCAGTTGCAAACTTCCAAAGGTGATGATTAAGAAGAGAAACAAAATTTGAGAATAAAGACTGATATCTCTAAACCTTGTCAAGTAATCTAAAGTAAACTTAAAGAAATTGGAGAACACATTCTACTTTCTAATTTTCTTAAAGTGAGGTATTGGAAGTGCTGCCGACAGAAGCTGATGGAACAAGCGACATCATTCACAGGGCTGACTCTCCGTTCAAAAGCAAAGCCTCTAGGAGTTGTCATTTGATAGGAGGAATGATTGGTAGCCAACGGTGTACCCCCGTCAAAAATTAAAGTACACATTTCACTTGGTAGGGCAAACCCTTACGTACTCAGTAAAATGTCAGAAGGGAGTATAGGACACAGTCTTCTCACAACAACCATAATTTTATCTGGGCTCCTCATAACTCTACTCATCCACGCCTCACAAATCAGGCCTCACAAAAAATGAATGAAATAGGAAATAGCTAACTTGCTGTCAGAGCTATGAGGAAACGAATGAAGTCACTGCTTTACATTAGAGAAAATAGAAAGTCATCTTAATGTATCATCAAGATGAAATGTCACAGTAAATTTGCACATCATTTTTAAAGAAAAGATTCTAAAAGGAAGAGACAGGAAGGAAAGAAAGAAAAGGGAGAAGAGGAAGAAGAAGAAAAAATGACCAGCATACAGAATACATATTGAAAATCTAGTGTGGAAAAGTAAGAGGAAAAAAATTCACTTTAAGTGTTTCATGTTCAAGGGTTGCATAAAGTTATAATATCATGAAAACTAGAGTTCAAAGGAGATATGACTTAGAAAAGAATGATACTAAAACAAGATTTCAGAGCATTTTAAAGGATTTATACTAATACTTTTGCACAACTAATTAAATAACCTAGAAGCAGCTGAAAGAGATTAGAGGTATCAAAAAATCAAATCTTGCTGATTTCAAAAGAAAAAAATGAGCAGATCAAGGAAAATAAAAAATGACAATATGTAAATGATAATTTGTGTTGTGAAAACTCAACTTACTGTCAAGACTCACCAAATTGTGCACACTAGATATGGGCAGCTAAATTTCAATAAAGTTTTAAAAAAATCTTGACATATAAATTAGGGAAAATGAAAGCATAATAAAATAAGAATTCGTTGAAGTAAAAGAAAAATCAGAATTTGATTCCAAAGAAAACTCTCTGTTTGGGGGAAAAATGAGTATTACCACAAAACAAATTTTTTAAGGCATCTGGAAAATGTAAACAAAATACAAGGAGAAAACAACCAAAACTATTATCACATTTCTTCATATCATTCTATGAATAAAGAGTAATGTTTACATGGACACATAGAGATAGGTAACTATTGACTTCAAATGAGTTATAGGCTTTCCAGTCTCCCTTAGAATTAGGTTGAGGTCATGTGAAAATTTCTGAGTAAATAATACAAAGGAATGTGTGTCACTGGGAGGCCCAGGCATTTAAAAGGGGCTAAGAATTATCTGCTTTCTGTCTTCCCCAATTCTTGCAAATGTGCTGGCCATACATTATAGATGAAACTGGCAGAAGATGGTGGCCCCTCTGTTGTCCTGGCCCTGAGTGATTGTATAGAGTAGAATGCAGCCATCATTGTGCTGAGCACCTAAGATTTGGAGGACAATTTGCTTCTGCATTACGGCCTAAGATCATCAATTTGTTCAAGAATAAATACAACCACTAGATAGTCTCAAATATAAAACAAGATTTTCTACCAGTAGGGTTCTAATGAATACTTTCTGATAAAACATTATGAAATCTATTTAGGGGACGAATCAGAATAAATAATTTATAAAAAGAATATATATAATAAGATGACTGGATTAAAAAATTGAATCAATTTGAATATAGACTTAAAATCAAGGTAGAATATTGAGACCTAAAAAACACAATATATCTAATTTTAAAAAAACAGAGAAATGGAGTTAGAAAGAAATATGAGAGTGCCAACTGCATAATTAATAATAATTAGGTAAATGATAATCTCTTTTTTAAATGATTCTAACATCTAAATATTATTGTTAATATTTTCTGTAATCTTAGTGAGAATACTTAATAATTACTATTTCTACTGATCAAGAAATATTTCTCAATCCATTAATGCTTTTAGCTTCATATCTGTTTCCATTTCCCTCCATCACAATTTAAAAAATAAATGTGATAATTAAAACTTAATATATAGCATTAATAGAACTATTTCATTCTAATAGAATTATTTTTATCCATTATCTATTTTATATACTCATCATTCTATTTTTGAATATTCATCTATGGTGTGTATGTAGATAGATTATAGAGTGCTTAACTAAGATTAGTAACAGTAACATACCGTAATCAAAAACAAAATTCTAAGCCCCCCTCCCAACTGACTGAATGAACCCCCTCTAAGCTAAGGGAAGCCAGACAAACTAAATTTCAGGCCATGTTGGGAAAGGAGGTCTGACACGTCTAGTTATGCCTTGTCATTTTTGGCGTTTAGGCGCAACTAACGTGAACATTAGCGATCAAAAAGCTGACAAAACAGACACTGTGGCAATAAGACACCAAATTCCACAAGGGAAATACGTTTATTTCCCTTATGACTATCTACGGTCATAAGAGAAATAAACATGTTTTCCCTCAACTACATTTCTTTGACCTGTTTTGAAATGGCTCTATAAATCCATTTCTTGGGAAAATTTGCATCTGTAGAGAATCTTTTTCTGTAGGTCTTTTCCAGATCCAGAAGAGATCTAACTAAGAATCTGGGACATTTTAATGCCTAAAAGGAGACATTTCTGAAGCCAGCTACTTATCAGCCTCATCTACATAACCCCCTTATATCAGCTCAAACATTCCTTTCTGCTGACTGCAAACTCTTTAGATAAAGCTGAAGTCTTTCAACCAATTGCCAATCAGAAAATCTTTGAATTCATCTCTGATCAGTCAGTTTCCCTCCCTCTTTCCCTCCACTGCGAGATACCTCACCTTCCCAGCCCAAACCAACGTACACCTCACATATATTGTTTATGTCCTTGACTGTAACTTCCATCTCCCTACAATTTATAAAACCAACCTGCAGCCCGACCAGCTTGGCACGTGTTCTCAGGAGCTTTTGAGACTGTGTGCCAGACCATGGTCACTCGTATTTGGTTCACCATAAACCTTTTTAAATATTTTACATCATATACATTTTTCATTAACCAACCAAGTGAATAACACCATATAAGTATTAGAAGAAGCATGAGTGAATCTCTTAAAAACCTGGGAGCAGGAAATCTTTCCTATCTATAACTCACAAATCAGAAGTGTAAGAGAAAACAGAATACACTTTATTATTAAAGCAGCAGCAACAAAAAACGTTTTATCATGGGAGAAAAAAGCAAAATACATAAAGTAATAAAATGAAATTTGGAAAAATTTATTGGTAATCTATATTACAAAGTATTTTTAGTCCTATTAAGATTTCTAAAAGTAGAGATGAAAACTATAAAAGAACAAAACCTGTAGAACAATGGGCAATAGATAAGAACAAGCAATTGACAAAAGCAAAATGCATATGAACTTTAATTAATTAAAAGATGATCAACCTAGCTTGTAATAAGAGAAACTAAAATAATTAATTAAGAAAAAAATTAAAATAACAGCAACGCCTCGTCATGTTGGAGCAGTTACTCACAATCATTTCCTTGGCAGAATTCTGCTGTTAAAAAGCAAAAAGTTCATGCAGGGCCCTTCTAAACCAGAGACTCATTATTTTAAACCAACTCCCGACAAAGCAGAACATGTTTTCAAAACTTTGGTGAGATATCATTTCTTACCAGTGAGACTAAACAAAATCTGAAGGATTTTTATACTCTAAGTAAAAACTTTAGTGAAATAGTACTCTTATAATTTGTGATGGAGATATAAATGGGTTAAATCACCATAGAGAAGGGCATAATAATATCTAGCAAAATTGTTTAGAAATAGCTGACAGAAAATTCTGTCAATAATATGTTAAACCTTGAACAATTATAATACTATTAGAAAGGGATTGGCAGTAGTGGGAAGCCGTCAGGGGAGGGGTGGTGGGATTGGCAGTTGAGGGAAACTGCTAGGGGAGGGAGGGGCACACCTCATCAACAAGGGTATCTGCTTAATCAACGTTTGTATACCTAACCCAGAATTGTACCCCACATCTTTATAATAAAAAATTGTTAACTATAAAAGAAAAAAAATGGTCATACCAGTGCCAAGTGTTAGCAATGATATAACTGGTACAACCCCTACAGTGTGGGAATAAAATGATGCAATCATCTTGAAAAAAAAAGAAAAGACATTAAATGCTTACTTCAAAAAAATGACAGTATGTTAAATTGAAACTAATAGTGCAATTCTTATAATGAAGTTATATCGCTGCTTTAAAACTGTATGAAATAGGATAGAGCAAATAAATAATTACGCAAATGATATTAGGAACCAATATTCTCAGCATAAAGTCAAAAGTGATTCATAAAATATGCCATAATCTTAAATTAGAGTTGAAAATATCATTATAAAATTATTATGTTTTTTTTTCTTAAAAATATACATTTTCTACCTCTATCAAAAAGGTCCAGAGCAATCATTTGTTCAATAACAATGAGTACATCTAACTTTCATATTGTGGACCTTAAAAACAGCATACCTTAACAACAGGAACATATTTTTAGGTGATTTTGTCTTTGTGTCAACATTATAAAGTATACTTACACAAACCTGGTTGATCTAGTTTACTACACACCTAAGCTATACGATACAACCTACTATTCTTGGGCTTCACACCAGGACAGCATGGTACTGTACTGAATACTCTAGACAACTGTGACATAAGTATTTGAGTATCTAAACATACATATGGTACAAATGATTTAAGAAATGTTAGCCCTGTATAGGACACTGACAGTGAATAGAGCCTGCAGACCTAGAAGTTGCTCTGGGTGAGTCAGTGAGTTTGTGGTGAGTGTATGTGAAGGCGTGCATTCAGTGGACTTACAAGTACTGTACACTACAGTAGATAAAGTGGACTTATAAAGACTCTGAACGAGAGTAGACTTCTACATACCATATGCTTAGGCTATACTTAATTTGTTTCAAAACTATTTTGTGTTTTTGAATAGTAAATAAACCCAGCTTACTGTAACTTTTCTACTTTATAAATTTTTTACTTTTCAACTCTCTTGTAATAACAGCTTAAAACACCAACACACTGTACAATTGCACAAAAGCATGTTCTTTATATCCTTATTCTCTAAGCTTTTCTTTCTATTTTTAAATTTTTAAATTTTTGATTTTCTTTTTCAAAATTTTGTTGCAAACAAAGACACACACACATACATTAGCCTAAGTATGCACAGGGCCGAGATTATTAATATCACTCTTTTCCACCTCGGCATCTTGTCCCCTTAAGGGATAATAATATGCACAGAGCTGTCATCTCCTATAATAACAATACGTTCTTCTGGAACACCTCCTGAAGAGCCTGCTTAAGCCTGTTTTACAGTTAAATTTTCTTTTTATAAGTAGAATGAATATACTCTAAAACAACAATAGAAATTACAATATAGTAAAAACATAAACCAGTAACAGTTGTTTATTATCATTATTAAATATTATGTGCTGTACATAATTCTGTGTTAAAATTTTATATAACTGGCAGCCCAGTATATTTGTTCACACCAGCATGACCACAAATAAGTGAGTAATGCATTGTGTTATGATGTCACGTTGGCTACAGTGTCACTAGGCAATAGCAATGCTTCAGCTCCGTTTTAATCTTACTGGACCACTATCTTATATGTGATCCATCATTGAGCTGACCATCATTATGCAGCACATGACTGTAATTCTCACTGAAAAGAAGCAGGGCTCCTAGCCATAAGACTGATTCTAAATTTGTGGTCGAAAATGTACAAGATGAATTGGAAGATCTTGTTGTTACTGAAAGGAAAGACATTCTCAGAGCATTCTGGGGTCACAAGCTCACAGGAATACACAGTTTGACTAGCAGCTCTAACTGGCCCAAACTGAAATCATCTGCATATGAAAAAGAACAATAATTATGATTAATTGAAACACATCAAGCATGTTAGAATCTACGCGATCCTAGTGAAAGTAAATAAACACAATCCTCTAGTTAACAAGGGAGATTGTTAAGCTATCACTGTATTCTGAAAATTGGCAGCTAATGTAAAAAAATCATGGATTTTGTTTCTGCCTTCCCTATAAGACTGTATAACCGTAGAAGAATACATGATAAGAGAAGAATTCCAGTTGATGAATGCAGAAGGACAGAATAGCATTATTTTGCAAACTCGAGTACAAATAATAGGCCTACACAGCAGTCATTAGTGGCTGACAACACCATTAGATGAAAGGCTGATGGGAACTCTACAGAAGATAGATCAGGCCGTTAACACGTGAACCCACAGATCAGTCTTAACATTATGAAGAACATCTTGTGCTTCCTGACGGAATGCAGTGGGAGGTACGCACAGCACAATAATGAGACATTATTGAAAAAATGAAAAAGAACCCAAATCTTTGAATTTCCGAGTCTGCGTTTAACAAGCCTCTGGAACTCAACTCGTAGTTTCAAGGAAATGAAAGGGTTAAAGGGACATATAAATTGGCAGCGCAGGGTTGCAATGAGACAAATCTATTTGTGAAAAAATCCACAAAGCAAATGACATAGTTTTTTCAACAAATAAATTAAGAGAAGAAAAAGAAGAACACAAAGGGACACTACGTCTTTTGTTTCACTGTTATGAGCTCTCTGTATAAGGTGACCAATCTTCTTGTTTGCTTAGGTCTGCCTCAGATTATCCGTATATTCAGAGAAATTATTACAGTATCTCTACTTTCAAAAGTGTACTGATTTGTATGATAATTCTACAAAGTCACCCAACCCATTAGCTTATATTGTCATACAAACACATAACCAGACTATCACACGTCCAATTATATTTGATTTGAATAAGGATCATAGAGTGCCTAGTTGACTACTGTGTTAGTTCATGCTGCCTTAACAAAATACCACAGACTGGGTGGCTTAAACAGAAGGCTTTTATTGTTTCACAGTTCTGGAGATTGGCAGTCTGAGATCAAGGCGTTGACAAGTTTGGTTTCTTCTGAGGGCTGTGAGGAAAGAATCTGTTTTGAGCATTTATACTAGGTTTGTAGGTGCCATTATCCCTGTATATGCACATAACCATCTCCAGCATTAGTCAGTGCCCAAATTTCCCCTTTCTATAAAGACACCAGTCATATTGGATTAGGACTCATCCCAAAGACCTCACTATAATTTGATTGCCTCTATAAAATTTGTATACCCACATTCTGGGATAATGGGTGTTACAGTTTCAACACATGAGTGGGGAAGAAGAGGGAGGGAGGATGCAATTTAGCCTTTAACCACTATCAGGCCTCTAAATGCTAGTTAAGCCATTATTTAGATTGGTTTCTGCCAAACAATAGGGACAATTTGAGTTGTGCAATGGAGCCAAGCATGCTAACATTAAACAAATGAAGAAGAAACGTCACAGCCTCTGGAGAAAGTGTTCTACAGAGTAAGGAAACCCACCCTGAGTTAACAGAGACATAAGCTCCATCACTTGAACTAGAGTGTGTTTCTCTTATGAAGTAAACCAAGGTAAGGTTTCCTTGATACCCAGAAAGGAGTGGACAGCAGCATATACCACAACTCATCAAAGGAGGGATAATAGTCACATACTGCAACAAACAGAAAAGCCAGTTGACCTAGGTTGGAACTGGCCAGACTGTTAGCTGGAACACACCACAGACCACAGGCAGTAATGGACTCTAATTAAAACTAAATATTTGAAACTTCAGACATAGTATTCAAAAAGTTGATTATAAAATTGCTCGAGCTTCAGGAGCAAGTTGAAAACCAACATAAAAAAAAACTGCTCAGGACATGATAAAAAATTATTCAAGGAGATAGACTCCTTAAAACAACAACAACAACAACCTATAATTCTGGAAATGAAACAATACTTTAGGGAAGTGCAAAATGCAGTGAAATGTTTTAACAGTAGGCTAGAACAAGTAGAACAAAAGACCTCAGAACTTGAAGATGATGGTTTCTAATTAACTCAATCAGACAACAGTAAAGAAACAAAGAATGAATAAAATGGAACAAAGTGTCCAAGACATGTAGGATTTTTGTAAAATGTCCAAACCTAAGAATCATAAGTGTTCCTGAGGAAGAAGATAAAATGACAGGTTCAGAAAACCTACTTGAGGAAATAATGGAGAGAAAATTCCCTGGGCTTGCCAGAGATTTAAACATCCAGACACAGGAACTCTCAGAAAATGTATTTCAAAAAGATCATTCCCAGGGCATATAATGATCAGGTTATGTAAAGTTAATGTGAATGAAAGAATGGTAAGAGCAGTGAGCCAAAAGCATCAAATAACTTACAAAGGTAAACCTATTGGACTAACAACAGACTTCTTAGAGGAAAAAAACTACAAGTCTGAAGGAATTGGGGTCCCATCTTCAATCTCCTCAAACAGAATACCAGTCAACCAAGGATCTTATACTTCAGAAAACTAGGTTTCGGTAATGAAAGAGAAATGAAATCTTTCACAAACAAGCAGACACTTAGGGAATTTGTCACCACTAGACTAACTCTACAAGAAATACTCAGAGAGATCTAAACACTAGACAAAGTGTCAAACTACATCAGTATAAAAATACTTGAAATCAGAAAACCCACAGGGCTTATAGAACACTAACGTGATAGAGAATGCATGCATACATACAGCAATCAGATAACAACCACCATGATGAATGGTATAGTACCTTGCATATCATTTATAAACCCTAGAAAAGTCTCAATGCATCATTATAAAGATATAGACTGGCAAAACAAATAAAACACAATCCAAATGTCTACTGTCTTTAAGAGACCCACTTGGCACACAAGGACTCCAATAGACTTAAGATAAAAAGGTGAGAAAAAGTAGTCCACATCTAAATTCTCATATTAGATAAGGCAGACTTTAAAGTAACTACAGTAAGAAATCACAAGGATGGTTATTATATAATAATAAGAGATTGATCCAACAGGGAGAAATAGAAATTCTGTATAGACCAATAATGAGCAGTAGGACTGAAATTGTGACTAAAAGTTTCCCAATAAAACAAAACTCCGAGACCTGACAGACTCACAGCCAAATTCTACCAGACATTCAAAGAATAACTGGTACCAATTTTATTGAAGCTATTCCATAAAATTTATGAGGAGAGTTTTTTCCCTAACTCATTCTACAAAAGTCAGTATCACCTTATTACTAAAGCCAGGAAAAGATACAACAACAGCAAAAAATGAAAACTGAAGACCAATATTCCCAATGAGCATAGACGTGAAAGCCCTTAACAAAATATTAGCAAACCAAATTCAACAGCACATGAAAAAATAAGAATTCACCACAGTCATGTGAGTTTTATCCTAGGAATTCAGGGAGAGTTCACAATGTGATGCACCATATTAAGATAGTTAAAAACAAAAATCACATCATCATTTCAATAGATACATAAAACGCATTTGATAAAATCTAGTACCCCTTCGAGATAAAAAGAAAACCCTAAGCAAAATATGCATAGAAGGAACATTCTTCAAAATAATAAAAGTCATATATGACAGGCGTACAGTCAATGTCATCGTGAGGGGAGAAAAGTCGAACATATTTCCTATCAGAACTGGAACAAGTGAGCAAGGATGCCAGCTCTCACCACTCCAATTCAAAATAGTACTAGAAATCCTAGCCATATAAATCAGTCAAGAGAAAGAAATAAAGAGTATCCATGAGGAAAAGAAAGAAAGAAAGAAATCAAACTCACTATGCTGATTATATGCTCTTACACGTAAAGAATCCTAAAGATTCCTCCAAAAGACTCTTGGACTTGACAAATGAATTTAGTAACGTTTCAAGATACAAACTACACACATAAATCACGAGAACTGCTGTACATCAATAGCGACCAAGCTGAGAATCAAATCAAGTACTCTATTCCACTTACAATACCAGCCCCAAATCTAAAATACCTAGAATATATTTACCCAAGGAATTGAGAGATCTCTGAAAGGAGAACTACAAAACACTCATGAAGAAATTGTATAGGACATAAACAAATGGATAAACATTATATACTCATGGATGGAAGAATCAGCATTATTAGAATGACCTTATTACCCAAAGTAATCTATAGATTCAGTGCAATCCCCATCAAACTACCAATATCATTTTTCACAGAATTATAAAAACAATCCTACAATTCATATGGAACTAAAAATTAGCCAGAATTGCCAAAGCAATTCTAAGCAACAAGAATAAAACTGAAAGCATCACACTACCTGACTTAATTTGCTACTTGACTGTAGTAACCCAAACATCATGATACAGGTATAAGAGCATTCACATGGACCAATTGAACAGAATAGAGAATCCAGAAATAAACCCAAATATTTATAACCAACTGATATTTTACAAAACAGATAGAAACATACAATGGGGAAAGGATACTACATTCAACAAACTGTGCTGGAAAAATTGGATAGCAATATATAGAAAATAAAAACTTGGTCCCTATGTATTACTACATTAAAAAATTAATAAACCTGCAATCCCACGCCTTTGGGAGGCTGAGTGAGTGGATTGTCTGAGCCCACGGGTTCAAGACCCGCCTGGGCAGGCGAGACCTCATCTCTACAATAAATCAAAAAAATTAGCCGGGCGTGGTAGCATGCGCCTGTAGTTCCAGCTACTTGGAAAGCTGAGGCAGAAGGATTGCCGGAGCCCAGCAGGTCGAGGCTGCGGTGGCCGGGAGCGGGCATTGGACTCCAGTCTGGGCGACAGTGAGACTCCAGCTCAAAAAAATAAAAATAAAAATAAAAAAATTAATAAATACTTCAATGTCTAACCTTAAACCTTAACAGTTCTAAAAGAAAACCTAGGAAAACTCTTCTGGACATTGGTCTAGACAAATAATTATGGCTAAAACCCCAAAGGCAAATGTAACAAAAACAAAAATCAATAGGTGGTATCTTTTTAAATGAAAAAGCTTCTGCACAAAGCAAAATAATCAGCAGAGCAAATAAGCAATCTATAGAAGTGGAGAAGATATTTGCAAACTATACATCTGACAAAGGACTATTATCCAGAATCTACAAAGAACTGAAACAAACCAACAGGAAAAAAAGCAAATCATCTCATTAAAAAGTGAAGAAATAACACGAACAGACACCTCTCAAAAGGAAATATACCAATGGCTAACCAACATTTGCCAAAAATGCTCAACATCACTCATTATCAGGGAGATGCAAATTAAAACCACAATGAGATACCACCTTACACTAGTCAGAATAGTCATTGTTAAAACATTTAAAAAAATATTTTTAAAAATATGTGCACAGATGTCTTTATGGTAGAGTGATTTATGTTCTTCCAGAAATATTCCCAGGAGAGGGACTGCTGGATCATATGAAAGATCTTTTTTTTATTATTTTAGAAACTGCCACATCGCTTTCCATAGAAGTTGGATGAGCTTACATTCTCACCAACAATGTAGACACATTCCTTTTTCTCTGCAGCCACGTCAGCACCCATTGTTCTTTGACTTATTAATGATAGCTATCCTTGCTAGAATTAGATGATATCTCATTGTAGTTTTGATTTGCATTTCTCTGATGATTAGTAAGGCTGAGTAGTTTTTCCTGTGTCTCTGCTGGCAGTTTGTATGTCCTCTTTCGAGAAGTGTCTGTTCATGTCCTTTGCCCACTCTTTAATGGTTTTGTTTTTTTTCCTTTCACTTCATTTGAGTTTCTTGTGGATCCTGGATGTTAGGACTTTGTCAGCGATATAATTTTCAAATTTCCCATTCTGTGAATTGTTTCCTTACTCTCTTAGTGGTTTCTTTTGCTGTGCAGTAACTTCAAATTGCTGACGTCCCTCCTTTTTATCTTACCTTTTGGGGAATTGGTCATGAATTCATTGCCTTCTACTGTCCAGAGGGAAGGTGCATCCAATGTTTTCTTGTAGGATTCTTATAGTTCGAGATCTTACCTTACACTGTGGAATACTATTCAACCATCAAAAAGAATGAAATTATGCCTTTTTGCGGCAACTTGGATGGAATTGGAGTACAGTATCCTAAGTGAACTAACACACAAACAAAAAACAAAACACCACCTGCTCTCACTTGTAAGTAGGAGCTGAAGCATGGATCTGAAAAGGCATGGAGAATGGTATGATGGACATTGCAGACTCAGAAGGGGCAAAGGGGAAGGGAGAAGGGACGAAAGATCACCTATCTGGTATAGTGTACACAAGTGGGAGCAGTGTGTACACTTAAAGCCCAGACTTCTTCTCCACTATACAAAGCAACCATGCAACCAAAAAAATTTGTACTCCCTAAAGTTATTGAAATTAGAAAAAAAAAACAAAACTTCATCTTGAGACATTAATTGATCACAGATGAAGGGAGGGGAGCTCCAGGATACAAACCCTGGGTTTCTCTTAGCCCTACAGAATTCTGCTGTCAGTTCTGAGAGCTGGTGCAATCAGATACTGAGATTAAGGCCACAGTTGAGAAAGAAGGTCCTGGTAAAAGGCTCTCTTCTGCCTCACGGAGAACAGTTTCAGCAGCTACAGGGTAAGTAGCCAAAGGCACAGAACGCCTCGGTGTGGCACTGACAGTGTGAGAGCAGGGAGTGCAAAAGCACCAGTGAAGAGTAAGCACTGTTTAGTAGAATGAGGAAGAGATGAGGCTAGATGTGATCAGTGAAAATTTTCAAGAAAAACAATCCTAACAAAGGATGAGGGAAGACACGGATGATGTGAAGTCTGGTAACAGTTGTGTGTGGAGTTGAAGTTCAGTATTATTTTTAGGATGGTTGCATGTGTTTCTTATGTTTCCGTGTTTTTCTCTTGTGTGAAAATTCAGATTTCACAAAGAAGCACACGCATTCTAACATTGATCTTTTTCTCTTCATGTGGAAAATTTTATTTTATTTTAGATGTCTAAATTGGTTTTATGTTGCTCTGACTGAATCCCACAGATTGAGTGACTTATGAAGAATAAAAGATTTTCTGGCTCACATTCTGGGAGCTGGAAAGTTTAAGAGCCTGACGCCCACATCTGGTGAGTGTCTTCCTGCCGGGTCGTGACCTGGTGAGAAGCATTGCCCGGCAAGACACAGCAAGCATGCGTGTCAACTCTCTTCTTATAAACCCACCAGTTTCATTATGGGACCTCCACTCTGATGACCTAATCTAGTATTTATGACCTCTCCCAAACCCCACTGCCAATCAATACATGACTTTGGAGATGAAGTTTTCAGCATATAAAATTTGGGTGACATATTTAAACCATAACAGTATCTTTACAGGACCTTATTTGGTTTTTTTCTTTCCCTGTTTTGTTTTGTTGTTGAATCAGAGTCACACTCTATTGCCCAGGCTGGAGTGCAGTACACACCCACGGCCATCCCAACGTCAACCTCCTGGAAGTTCCAAGTAGCTGGAACTTACAGGTACACGCTACCACACCTGGTTAATTTTTTGGTATAATGTAGAGACACAGTCTCATCAAGTTGCCCAGACTGGTATCCAATCCCTGGGCTAAGGCAATCCTCTCACTTTGGCATCCCAAAGTGCTGGGATTACAGGCTTGAGCCTCCGCATCCCGCCTCAATTTTATTGATGTTCTTTCTTTGGCTCTGAGCTGGGGACATATTAAAACTCACTGACAGATATTTTAATTGCAAACTGTAGTCTTATTATCTCTATCATACATCAGTGCTGGAAACATAAACTGGTAAACTTGATAAGAAGCAGAGTTATCATAACCTTATTTTATTTTTATAAACTGTGAGAAACTCTCAAATATTCTACCTCCCATCATGCTTTATCATATCCGACTGTTACAAAGATACTATCTGCTTACAGCCTATGGTTGAGCTCATGGAATACTGGTTTTAATAACCCCCCCCTTTTATTTTCTGTGACTGCCTAAAGCTACACACATATAAAACAATATTGACATTGACTTAATATTGCAATAAGCAAATAATTAGAGTGGAAGTTAGAACTAATGTATATACCTAGCAGTTTGGTAATGATCTCCCATATTATTTTTTTCAAAGCCACCACTTTTCCTAAAATTATTGTGTGCTCTTGGGCATCCCCAAATGCCTAAGAGAATCTCTCACCTCACCATCAGGGAAAGCAAATCAACTGCCTTCCTTTGTTTATCTAACAAGATGTCCACTTTTAGATAGGACACTGCATAAGCCCTTGGAATGATATCAGTCTTGATTGATGGAATGCTAAGCACTGGAATCAGGTAGGGATTAAACATTAAATACATAAAATGTTTTTAAATTGATAAAGAACAAGCGGATGCTGGCAAACAAATTGCCTCTATGAAGAGCTTGTCAGAATCAGAAAGTAAATTCCAAATTCAGCAGTAGGATCTTCTACCTAAAGCAGACAGGAGACAGAGGGACATTAGGACTTCCATTTACTTATCTGCAAACATGAGAAATTGGACCTACTATTCCTACCCTTCCCTGTTTAACACTGAAAGCAGGTTGTGGGTGAGGTGCATGCATAGACAAAAGTCCCTAAAAAAGGCCAAGAGAGAGGGAAACATAGAAAATGGTAGCAAGGACGTGTTCAACAAAACTTTTAACATTGTGCTGTCCACCTAGAGATCTTTTAAACGTTTGTTCTCTTCCCAGCGGTATTGACAAATGATGGCAGGTTTCACTTCATCTACGGAATGGAGATTATATTAGCTGTCAGCTGCCTACCAAAGAGGGACATTGAGAGGATTAATGAGGATCTGGGTGCTGCACTGATGGTTGCCATAGAAATGCATAGCTAAGTAGGATGGTATAAAAGATGTGTCAAATGCAATATTTATCAGCCCATGGCTGGCAATAATGGGAAGACAGAATGTCTTTTTGCATTAAGAAACTCAATGGATTAGCATGTCCGGAGCCTCTATATTGCCCTTCCACCCTCTGTCGAATGTGTGTTTGTGTGTGTTTGCGTGTGTGTGTGTGTGTATGTGTGTCACTTTTAGCAAAACCATCAGCCTAAATCTGAAAGGACCCTAGTCGAATTGATCCAACCCAACGAGTCAGTGGATTTTAGCAACCTCAGGGCTCAGCAAATAACTAGGTGTAAAGTAATCATCCTCATCAAAACAGCATCTTTATAAGCAATAGGACTTTTACGTTGCCTCTATTTTTCTGTTTTATAGGAGTATAGGGGGATTTTTTTCTTACCTAGTCTATTGCTTTCTTTTCTTGAAAACAAACTTAAAAACTTCCCTTTTCAAATCAAATGTCCGTGCAATTCTATCATATACAACCACCTCAAGTCTGACGCCTACGCCTCCTGGTTTTAAAAGGGAGTGTCACACTAAGAAGAATGTTCAGGGGATTGGAAGATATCCACTGTCCTGTCTCAGAAGCTCATGGCTTGGAGTGTTCTCTCCACAGCATGTAGCTGTGTTTTAGGAATTTTAATTAGTGAGGTGTCCAGAAGCTCCCAGAAAAGAGAGGAGAAGGCTCAGCACAGGGATGGTGCCGGCTGAGCATGTCACGAAGGAAAGGTTAAGATGAGTGGACCCGGCGAGCCTTGTGCTAGCCTCACAGAGTAAAACTGGAAGGGACCGTGTTATGTGCATGAGAGTATCAGAGGCAGCATGTGTGTGTGTGTGTGTGTGTGTGTGTGAGCACTATGCGAGTGTGTGTGTGGGTGCAGGTGCATGGGTGTATCAGACTGTGATAAGGTATGAACTGAGGCCTAACTCTCCACAACAGAGTCGAAGTCCTGTTATTACTCTGAGAGCGAGATTGATTTCAGACCCTCCTTTGGGTCATAGGTCAGCAAGACTGCCAACTAAACTCCCCTGGAGAGCCAGTGGGTGAGCTTGTAGAGTTCCTCCCACTCGGTCAAAGACAGCTGCCACACCAACAGCCCATCTGGCGATGCAGTGCAGATTAGGAAGAGACATTGTTTCCTCTGAAAGTGGACTCCCATTACCTAAAAATTTCTTATAGCGAGTCTCCTATCTATCTTGGGCTGCTATAACAAAAATATCCTAAAATAGGTGGCTTAAAAACAACAAATTTATTTCTCACAATTCTGGAGGCTGAGAAGGCCAAGATCAAGGTGCCACTGGGAATTAGAAATTAGGATTAGTCACTAATTCTCGCGGAAGTATCACCTTCTAATACTGTTGCCTTGGGGCTTATGATTTCAACATATAAATTTGGAGGAGACAAACTCAGGCCAGTAAGTAAGTATACAAGATCTGAACTGTGCAGTGCCATCACTCCCAGATATAGTGCAGTGTACAAATTGTGAGACCCTAAGTGGAAACCTGGAGTGGCAGTTGTCTCTGCTAATGTTCTATGAACTTGACTTCTGTGGCAGGCACTGATGTGACAGAGGTGATGTATCAAAAATAACTGGACACCTGGCCCAAGTATGTAGTAGTAATGGGGCCAGAAATGGGTTCCCAAAGTGGCATCTAGTAATCCTGTGCTGGCCAGGATCTCCACAAGCCCAAATCAGTCCCAAGAAAGACCTATTGGGTCCACCTGAGGGTAATGATCATGACTCAGAAACTCAAGAACATGGCCAGAAAGCACGCATGGATTCTCTTGAATACCTATCATTTATAAAAGGAGCAATTGAAAAGTGATAAACTAAACATTTGTTTCAAGGGTTTGGCAAAATAATGGCCAAATAATCCCAAGGTAAGATGAGATAGGAAATCACCAAGAAGAAACAGACCCAGTCAGAAAAAGTAAATGCATTGGGTCAACCGAGTGTTTTTAGAAGAAAGACTTGTTTCTCTCTCTCTCTCTTTTTCTGTCTCTCTCTCTCTCTCAACTGTACGTTCAATTTCAGAAACACACCCTCGTGCACGTGCGCACACACAAACACACACACACATTCTAGAAAGCTCTGTCCCTTGCTTAACGGTAGAAATTTGCAATCTCTCTTCTGCTTCCTGAGGTTTAAATGCAGAAAACCAGAAATGCCCATAAATACCAATGACGTTTTGAAGAGGAACTGCTTGAACTCCCATCTTTTTGTTCCAACAGACTAAGCCCCATCGTGGCTTCTGAGATACTGAGCACAGAAAGAGGAGAACCCAACACGTGCTAGGCAAAGCCAGGCCAGCAGGGCACGTGCCTCAGCAGCACGTGTAGACTTTAGTGAAGGCTGAAGCATTTTGCCTTCTGGGACGTGTGGGTGGTGTGCTTTAAGTCTGGTGAGTATGTTCCTGGAAACAGAAATGAAACCATCAGGAGGGTTGAGCTCATGCATTGTATTAGAAAGGGAGAGAATAAAAGAGACAACAGCAATTACAAGACAATTTCTATGGGTTCCTGCAATAACACATAGATCTCAATGTTTCTCTTCCACAAAAAAAAGGTCTTATGTACTACTGAGGTTAAATCGTGTCCCAATGTCAAGTTATTCTAGGAAAAAAAGATTAAATTTACTAAGTAGAAGAAAATCACTCAAACTGAGTTGGTCTCATGTAGAAATGGCTCAAGGGTCAAAGATGCTAGTGCATACTAAAATAATAATTATGGGGGAAACTGTATGCATTTAATCAATGTCCAAGTGGGGTGAAGTCAGAACGTAGCTCGATTTTCTATGAGCCATAAGAAAGAGTCGCTCCAATATCCAAAGAAAGCTTCTGGATTCAAATAAATCATTCCTGTGACTTATGGCCAAGCTTTCTGCCTCACACAGATGTCTCCTTTTATGTATCAGAAGGAACAATCATATCACTCAAGCTCAGATGGGCATTTGGGATTAACTACCAATTAAGTGCTCTTTGTAGAGGAGCCATGTCATGCAAAAGGGAAGTGGTTTCTACACAGAATACAACTCCTTATGAAAAGGGTCTTCATCATTGCGTGATGGAAGAACACTCTTTGAACAAGAAGACAACCTGAATCCTTGTTGTGGTCTGCTACAGTTTCATAAGCACGAATAAATCACAAAAACTCTGAGTCTCAATTTCTTTATCTATTAAGCAAAAATTCTGTACCTAAGGAATTGTCTTTGCTAACTTACTATATCACTGTGCTCAGCACACTCATATGTATGGACACGTGATAGATACGTAGGTAGTGATATGATTATTCCTTCCATATACACAGATAGATTCGTAGAAGTTATACAAGACAAGCAATAGATGATAGATCGATGATATATAGATGATAGGAAAAAAAATAATTTAGAGTTAGATAAATGATCAAAGATATAAATAGATACAGTTGTTTTTACCCCAAATTTAGTGAAGTAACAAAATGTTTGACAAAAAGATTCTTTATTTTATTGAACAGTATTACATATATTAAGAAATACAATAAAAACTATACTGAGCAAAAGTAGTTGCAGCCTGCGTACAATTGCCTAAATTGAGGTCATTTTTAAGCAATTAAGGAGGCCTTAATATGAATTTTAAAAATAGAGCTTTTGAAATACAGGCTTGAATAAAGAGTACACTGAAAGCCATACGTAATCTATCAATTGATGATTTGAAAATGAAGAATAAAGAATACCAGGTGGTCAGTTAATCTTTAATTTAACACATTTATTCACTCCTTCGTTTAACAACTATATATGCAGCACCCACTATGTGCAACATGCTGTACTGGGCATCTCACAGGGAATGAAACAGAACGGTCCATGCACTAAATCTGGGGAGAGAAAAACAGTAAAAAGCAGACTTTTTGTTGTTGTTGTTGGAGTCTCACTCTGTCGCCCAGACTGGAGTGCAGTGGCCGCTCCCGGCCACCGCAGCCTCGACCTGCTGGGCTCCAGCGATCCTTCCGCCTCAGCCTTCCGAGTTGCTGGAATTACAGGCACGCACTACCACGCCCGGCTGGTTTTTGGATTTATTGTAGAGATGAGGTCTCGCCAAGTTGCCCAGGTGGGTCTCGAACCCGCAGGCTCAGGCAATCCACTCACCTCAGCCTCCCAAAGCGCAGGATTACAGGCTGAGCCACCGAACCTGGCTAAAAGCAAACTTTTAAAGACATATTAAGTGGAGGTACCAGCCACGAAGCCAGAGAAATTCAGGGAAGGGTGTACGTAGAAGGGAGGGAGAACTATCATAGAGAGTGTGGCTGTGTGCCTGCTTGTATCCCAAAGCACTCCCTTCGCATCCCCAAGGATAGACAGTAGGAACATCTGCAGCTTTCTGTCCGAGTCTCTCATACTTGCAAGAATGTGTGAGACCTTCTCTCAGGGAGACCCGAATTCCTGAGCGTTCATGCTCCCAGTCATGGCCTTCATCCTAATACGAGCAGGAAGGTGGTGAGAAAAGCTTCAGCTTGCTTAGGGCAGGATAATTCTGAGAAGTGTTCTGGGCTCCAGCTGCCCACTTGCTTGATACCACACTCTCTCCTATCTTCCTTCTCTTCCCATGGCTCCAACAAAAGGTTCCTCCAAATAAAACTACTTGCCGTCGAATCTTTGTCCAAGAGTCAGATTCTGCAGAATCCAGACGGGAAGGCCTCTCTGGCAGACTTGAGTCAAGCGAGCGAGTTACACAGGTATCTGGGGTGTTCCCAGAAAAGGGCCGGAGGTGGATGGATGTGAGGGACAGGATGACAGGCACTGCCACAGACCCCGTGGGAAATCACAAGTGAACACTGGCTTTAGAAAGGAGGACGTTGGAAGGACATGGAAAGCGTAATTCACCTGTGAGTACCAGAGAATGTTGTGTGGGGAGTCTGAAATTTAAAATGGACACCAAAGAACCCTGGCAGGATAGAAAGCTATTTCAGGTAAAAGGAATACCATGAACAAAGATGCAGAGAGTGGAGCCCACAGAACTGGTCCAGACAATAAACAAAACAGCACAGAAAAAAAACTCTTGATACGCCACCTTCCCCAACCTGCATAGATTTATTTTCACTCTACTTGACTATTACCAAGCCTAATTCAAGAGTAGATAAGGGCCACACTGAGCAAGATTGCACAGCAGACACCATAAGTGGAAGAAGCAGAACGCTTCTTTCATTTTTTTTTAAATTTGCATGTTATTTTTAAAATTTTATTTTGTCACAGAGATGTGGGTACGAGGAACAATTAACTACACAAGCAGGCTGCATGCAGGTGAAGTTTGGACCGCCAACTGGCTCTCACTTCCCAAAGACACCGGACCCCTATGCACAAGAACAAAAACATGGAACCAACCCTACTGCCCATCGGAAGTGGGCTGGCTGAAGTAAATGTGGTACGTGTGCACGACAGAGTATGACACAGCACATTTGTTTTAAAGAAGTGCTTGCTCTAGCTGAACAGGCAAGTCATGCATGCGTGGAACACGCAGGGAAGGTACAAAGTTGGACACATCAAGGACCTGCCTGCCTGGCAGAGCCCTGCGGGGGTCCAAAGAGAGGGAGTCTCACGGCTCAGGGATACAGCGGAAGAGGTACCCTTGGAGCTGGTCATTGCTTGTCAACAAGTGCCTGTTTGCTGATACCTTCCTGTTCTGGTCACGGATCAGAAGCTCGATGAGGACTCTTTGCTCTGCCACTTCCTGGCCTTGGCCTCCATGGTATTCCTCTCTCTGTGACTTCTTGGCCTCACCTGTGAAGAGAGCAAGTCACTGAAATGCAAACACAGCCTCTACCCCCTAAAGAGGGACTCCGTAAATGCTAGCTACTATTTATTCTACCTCTTCCTCCTTTTTTCCTTCTCTTTTGTCACCGCTACCAGAATGCCTTTTCTTTCCAGACGACACTACTTTGTGTTGTTCAGCAACGCCCATTTTTGGCCCACTGCGCAGAGCAGTGCCACCTGCCTCATCGACCAGAAGGCCCTTCAAGTGTCTCTGGGATTATAACTGGTTGCGGGGAAAACCTCCCCTAATGATGGTTTACTCTTCTTTCTGCGATTTACTTCCTGTTGACTTTCTATAGCAGCAACACATACACTTCCTCACTGCGTGTGCTAAAACACACATAAACCCAGTAAAAGCCTAAAGGAAATAACACTGACTTTTTTTCAACCCGTAAAATGTGGTCAATAATAGTACATACCTCAGAGGACTGTTGTGCGGATTAAATGAATCGACATAGGTGATAGACATAGGTGATATTTCAAATATGCCTGGCACACAGTAAGCGTGAGCTGGTAGTATTAACGTTACTGTTCACTCATTGTACACTTAATGCAATAATTTTATCTTATAAGGGGCTGCTAATATTGACCTACAATATCAAGATTATTAAATGGTTGTATTTACTTAAAAGTTGACATGATAATTATGGGGGGAAGTAGAGCAGCAGCAAAAAACCCCAAATAGATTATTAGAGCTACAGGATCTAGATTGACAAAACTATTATTTTGCCCCAAATGAACATGTTTTAATCAGTTATGAAACCATCGTATTCATGTCCAATTTTTTTCCATTCAGTACCTTTCATATTTCGCCAGTCTTTTTGTGTTTCATGTGTTGCTGCATCACACGTCTTTGTCAGTTAATACAGTCAACTATCAACTCTAATAACAGCCAGGCTTTCATTGTTATTAGTTGAGAAATTCAACTGAAAAGATTTTTTCTCTTCTGGAAGGTTGCTCACTTTTGATTTTTCAACGCATTAACATTTATGACTCCTATAATTAGCAATACATTAAAGCCCACTGAAGACTCAACATTTAAAAACCAACATAAGGTTTGATCTAGAAGCCAAAGCCTATAACTGGAGATATATATGGGTCTAAAGTTTTTACACCCTTTGGAGAAACTCTTGATATTTCTTTCCAATTCACAGGCAAGGAAGTATTATCATTTATCCAATTAGAAACGATGTTATCCAAAACCAAAGACAATATAAGGATGTGTAGCAAATTCTGGTTTATCTGTAGGAACTTCTAACCCCAATCATCTTTCCACACTAGTTGCAGCATTTCAGCCAATTCCTTCTAGAACTGGGTGTATCTCAGTTTTTTACTAAAACAAACAACTACATTCGGAAAGCCTGATATGCTGGAAAAGTATAATAAATAAAATAAAAACTACATTCTGCTCTAATAGAAAGCCCTGGAGAAATTACTTTGAGTTTATGTAGCCTATTAGATTGTTTTGTGTTTGGTGTTCAAATTAAAAATCTAAGGGAGTGAAATACCTGTAACATATGCAATTGTCAATAATGGGTTAACGTTTTTTAAAGAGGTGTTATAAAGCAAACCTACTGAGGATTTCTTTTTTTGGAGCATTGTGTATATATGTATGTGTGTGCCTACAAAAATCATAAATGGAGCACATATCTCTTTTTTAATTAAAAAATGATAGAAAAATATTAATAAGGAAAAAGTCATCCTCTCATGTTAGAAAAGGTTTAAATAGCTTGCTGTGTTCTTTGTTTCTCCTTCTTTGGGTACCAAAACCTGACTGAATTTCAGTAGGATACACAGAAGCCCAGCTCATAACAATGTTTCCCTAGATCTAACTGCAAAATCTCTTGTAGCTAGATGCAGGTGTCCAACTGGAAGTTATATATACCAATTCCAGATCACATTTTTGTAATGACGCTCCTAAACTCACCATCCCAGGGGCTACATCACTGATTGGAGCTGGAGAACCATCTTTAAACAAGCAGACAAGGGCCACACCCTCGGGAATGATAAACAGAGTTCCTGGGTGAGCTGATGGCACAGATTCCTACCAACTCTACACTACCAGCTTGCTTCCAGACATTTATATGAGAAATAAACATCCTTCTGTCTTGTTTGAGCCACTGTATTGTTGGTTTCTTTGTTATAGTAGTATAGCTTATTCTCTAATTTATACATCACACTATATCTTACAATCCTAAAATGAACATACTTATGCTTTGGTATTATATGATCCAGTTAATATTTTAACTTAAAAACAAGAACTTAAAATAAGAAGAGTTAAAATCTAACTAATTCTTGCTTTCTCTGCATAGCTTTGCATTATTTTTGTTAATTTGACATTTTATGTAATGGGCTTTCCATGTCATTAACAAACCATCTTCTTCCTTAATCATTATATTCATTGAAGCTATAAGGGCCATGATCTTTGTAACTTTTACTATATTACTTAATGCTATATAATAATGCCAATATAGCATAAATGTGGGACTTTTTCAAAAATATATTCCATGAAGCAGAGAAGAAACACCAATCCTTTTGTACCACAATTGCCCTTTTTAAATCTTTTTCTTGGCCGAAGTAAGCATCAATAAATTTTTTAACAAAAAACACAAAAAATAATTTAATCTCTACTTTATTGAGGAAGACTTGTCATTGTTTTCCGAGAGAAAAGACTACCTTGCCTAGTTAAAAATTCTTGTATCGCCACTTTATTTTTCCCAAATTCTATAATGTTATTTTTATTTTCTGCCCTAATTTAGGATAGTAAAGTAAATATCTTAGGTCACATATATTCCTTATAAGCAACCTGTACCTTTTCCTTTTTATTTTGTTGTTTTCTTCCTGCTAGAATACATACATAGTTCTTTCTCTCTTGGATTCAATGTGGAGTTCTCATATATATTGGCTTGAAATATAGTCGGCTTTAAAAATCCACATCCAAATAATTTTAAAGTTCAAGAAAGTTTCAACTTTTATATACTTGACTATAACTATCAACTACACCCTCAATATTTTTCTCCTCTCTCTCTCTTTCAATCTCTCTACTTCTCTTCTCCTATCCTTCTCTTTCCCTTCTGTCTCTCTCTAGTTTAAAACAAAAATAATTACTGTATAGTTTCTGTGAGTCAAGCACTTCAGAGGACTTTATTCTCTGTTTTTGCCTCACAGTGATGTCCTCAGTTGCAGTCACCTGAAGGTTTAGCTAAAGCTGGAGGATTCTCTTGTACATTGACTAAGGGTGGAAGGCTTCAGTTCCTTACCATGTGATCTTCTCCATAGAGCTGCTCAAGTGCCCTTATGATGCAGCCACTGGCTTTTCTCAAAGCAAAGGATTCAAGAGAGACATTAAGTAGGAAAGAGAAAAGCCTTTCATGATCCAGGCTCAGAAGTCACAAATCATCCCCTCTGCCATGTTTTCTTCATTAGAAGTGAGTCACTAAGTTCAGCCCACACTCAAAGAAGAGAAAATTAATTTCCACCTCTGGAAAGGAGAAATATCAAAGAAGATTTGTAGATATATTTTGAAACTGCTACAGTGAGTAATCAAACTTGTTTTTTCTGTTGTTTTCAGTTCCGTAGGTAAAAATATAAATATATATATCTGTGTTCTGTTGTGGTCTTTAATGTAAATTTTATTTTGCATGTCTAAATACATATTTTCAAAATAGTTCTTTGTGTTTTCTTTTTGTAAACTTTCTGTTTATAATCTCTATGATTTTTCTATTAGGGTTTTGGTCTTTATGAATATGGAAATTTTTGAAGATAGAGTTTATTTTTTAGAATCGTTTTAGATTAGAAGAAAATTTGAGAAGATAGTACAGAGAGTTCTTGTATATTCCATCACCTAGGATCTCCTATTATACATATCTTACATTAGTATCATACAATTGCTATAATGAATGAGTCAATATTGGTACATTATTATTAGCTAAAGTTTATTCTCTATTTAAATGTTGTTAGCTTTTACTCAATGACATTTTTTTTTCAAGATTCCATCTGGGATATAACATTATATTTACTTACCATGTCTCCTTAATTTCTGTAGTAAATTCTTATAATTTTACATTGCCTCAGTATCTATTTTTAATATCATTTTAACTTCCTCAGACCAGAAGTAGAACTGAGTCACCCTTGACAGTTTCCAGCTCTAAACCACATCCAAATGGCTAAAGCCTGTGGGCAGAGATAAGATCTTAAAGGCATCTGATCTCTACTGTGTGGAAACCTGGGCTTCCTACTTTTTCCCACTACTTTCTTTAAACAAACCATCAAAGCATTTTCCTACAAATGTAAAGTTTGTAAACCCCATTCCCTCTACATATTACTAGTCACCATACTCACTCACTCTTTCTCTCTTCCTGTCTCTCACTTTCTGCCTGGCATGACCCGGGGATGAAGGACGGCCCTTCTGATCATCATACCTTCCTTGCCTAGAATCTGTAAATAAAAGTTTTTGAACTTGTTTCCTACTGTGGCGGTATACTGAGTATGCACCTTCCATCTGAAGAGCCGGAAGCTACTCCAGGCTGGGTTTTCCCTGGGATGTCAGGGAAAACACAAGGTTGGACTCCCAACTCCAGCACAATGGCCATGCAGGTGCAAATTGGACATGGGTCAGACAAGAACCACAAGGGCGCCTGCCAGGATATACAAGGTTTCTGTGACGGACCTCCTGACCATGGGTCAGACAACCAGGTATTAGGCTGTCTGCCAGGTAAAAGAAGTGGTCTTCAAAGGTTCATTGCGAACACCACATCTCCTTTAGATTCCTGTTAGGGCAGTGCTGCTAGTTTCTCTGGTACTGGAGCTCCAGTTTAGCTGGGAACTCTCAAAACGGGCTCTTCTTGGTGGCGACTGTTTTTGTTTTGTTTTTTTTTTTTTACTTATTTTCCCCGGCTCCACTTTCTGGATATGTAGCTGGGTGGAAGAAAGATGTTTACTTTCTAGGCAAATCTCTAGCATCAAGCCTGAAGTTTTCAAAGATGCATCAACTGACATTAGTAGATCTTCCCTGAACTGCACCTCCAGCTCTTTTGCATCTTTCACAGAAAGTTCTCCAAAACATGCAGTTCTCAATATGCATTGCCACCAGGGTGCATCTTTGCATCTATTTGTTCTTACTATGCTCCGTATATTGAAATATAACTCCCTTAAATCAGCCGATAGTCTCCCACAATTCCAATATGATTGTCTTCTTAAATTGTGTTCTCTGAATACAAAAAATAGGTTACTAGCCAGGCTCGGTGGCTCAGCCTGTCATCCCATGCCTTTGGGAGGCTGAGGTGAGTGGATTGCCTGAGCCGGCAGGTTCGAGACCCGCCAGGTCAGCGAGATCTCATCTCTACAATAAATCAAAAAAATCAGCCGGGTGTGGTAGTGCATTCCTGTAATTCCGGCTACTCGGAAGGCTGAGGAGGAAGGATCACCGGAGCCCAGCAGGTCGAGGCTGTGGTGGCCGGGCGACCGAGTGAGACTCCAACTCAAAAAAAAAAAAATAGGTTACTGTGAGGAGCAGTGAGAATAAAAAGGTTTATTATAAGAAACTGTCTCACACAACCATGGAGATCTGTGGTTAGCAAGCTGGATATCCAGGACAGTGTAAGTTCTAGTAAGGGAGCCAGAGAAGATCAAGAGATTCACTCAAGCTGTCAGGTCAAAAAATTTCTTTGTTACTTACTTTTTTGTTTTATGTTAGTTTTCAGTGGACTGGATGAGGCCTACCCATATCAGGCAATCAGCTTTACCCAGTCCACTGATTCAATTGTTAATCTCATTCAGAAACATCCTCAATGACATACCCAGAATAATGTTGGACCAACATCACCCAGTCAAGTTGGCACATGAAGTTAACCATCATAGAGAGGTAGTTGAGCACCAGATTGTTTTTTTTAAGTTAATATTGTGAAATGGCTATTTTAGTAAAAAAACAAATGTTAAAAGCCTAGTACCTAGAGAAAATACGGCAACAGTTAAGTTCAGAATGTCCTCTGACCTTTCACACAGTAAGCCTGTAGTTTCTCAGAAAAACAGAAAACAGTACCTGCTGGCTATGCTTGATTGCCTAACTTGCTTCTTCTGCTTATGTGAACCCTGCTGGTGTTGCTTGATTGGCTGTTATCGAGGCTTCCAAGATGCTGTGGTTTGGGCCGCCTGAAAAAAAAATGCCAAGGAACTAAAACTTGAGGGATTGTGGTTTTGACCTACTTAAGGCAGCCCCTGCTGCATGACGGGGCCCTCGTCTTGGACTTGCATGTCCAGTGAGTGGTGGCCGGCTGGCTAATAAACCTCTCTTTTTGTTCATTATAATTTCGTGTCGGTGTCTGTGAATTGAGCGCTGGGACCCTACTTCAATATATTTGTTTTTAAAGTAGTAATATATTTGTTCTTGAAGGTAGTAATAGCACTTCATAATAACACTCTTTGGGGGGAAACAACAACAAAAAGTAGCCTTCTGGATATGTTTGCTCATGGTTCCAATAAAAATAGTTTTTGCAAAATGATTTCTGATATTAAATATTTTAACCATAAATGTTTCTCAAAAGAGAAACTGTTAAATATATTTTAGATTATGGTATATTCACATAATAAAATATTATATAACCAGAAAAAAAGATTAAGGAAGTTTTTAAACTAATATAAAATCATCTCCAAGACATATTAATTTTAAAAAAAGCAAGTGTGTAGAGCATGCTACTATTCATGTTTTAAAAAAAATAAAGGAAGAATACTTTTAATTATACAAGCATAGTCTCTGGAAGGGCACAGAAGAAACTGTTGACACTTGTTGCACCCCAAAAATGGAACAGAATTGCTGAGAAGCACAGACACATTTCTATGAATCCTTTTGCATATTTAAAATTTTAAAACATGAATATAATGAATAGTCTAAATTTTGACATTAATCAGCATGACATTATATACAGAAAGCTCTAAAGATCATCAAAAACTTTTAGAACAGTAAATAAATTTAGTAAAGCTGTAGGATACAAAATCAACATACAAATATCAGCAGCATTTCTATATGCCAACAGTGTGTTTATCAAAAATAAATAGATTTAAGGAAGCCCATATACAATAGCTACAAAGAAAATGACACCTAAGCATAAATTTAATCAAGGAGATAAAAGATCTCTACACTGAAAACTATAAAACATTGATAAAAGAAATTGAAAAGGACATACATAATTAGAAAGACATCCAGTGTTCATAGACTGGAAGAATTGATGTTTTTAAAATGTCCTGGCCAGGCACAGTGGCCTATGCCTATAAGTCCAGCGCTATGGAAGGCAGAGGAGAAGGATTGCTTGAGCACAGGAATTCAAGCCCAGCCTGGGCACAATAGCAAGTCTTCTTCGCTACAAAAAATTTAAAAGTTAGCCAGGTGTGGTGATGTGTGTCTGTAATCCCAGCTACTCGGGAGGCTATCACAGAAATGTTGCTCGAGCCCAGGAGTTGAAAGTTGCAGTGAGCCACGATCATACCACTGCACTCCAGCCTGGGCAGCAGAGTGAGAACCTGACTCAAAAAACAAATAAGTAAATAAAAATAAAATGTGAAATAAAATAAAATGTCCATATTTCCTAAAATTATCTAGAGAGTCAATGCAAACCCCATAATGACTTTTTTTTCCACAGAAGTAACAACAGCATCAACAGCAATATCAACAACAAAAAGCCCTTAAAATTTGTATGGAACCACACGGATACTGAATAGCCAAAGCAATTTTGAGCAAAAAGAATAAAGCTGGAGGCATCAATCACATTACCTGACTTCAAAATAAACTATAAGGCTATAGTAACCAAAACAGCATGATACTGGCATAAAAACAGACATTTAGACCAATGGAACAAAACAGAGATTCCAGATATTATTACACGCATCTACAGTCAACTGATTTTTCAATATAGGTTCCAAGAACACACATGGAAGAAAGGACAATCTCTTCAGTTACTGCTGCTAGAGAAACTGGATATCTACATGCAGAAGAAAGTAGGCCACTATCTCTCACCCCACATACAAAAATCAATTCAAAATGAATTAGGGTTAAATGTAGGATCCCAAAACATGAAACTATTAACAGAAAATAGAGAAAGCATTTCATGTCATTGGCCTGAGCAAAGATTTTTGGAAGAGACTCCAAAAACCACAAAAGCAAAAATAAACAAGTTACATCAAACCAAAAAGTTTTTGAATAGCAAAGATAACTATCAACAGAGTGGAAATGCCACTTCTAAAATGGAGAAAAAAGGCAAATTGTGCACCTGACAAGGGATTACATAAAAATATATAAAGAACTCAAACCACGCAATAGCAAAAGAAAACAAAAGGACAGCAAACCCCCCCCCCCAAAACCCTGAATTGATATTTTTCAAAGGAAGACATGCAAATGGCCGAAATAAATAGGAAAAATCTCCGCATCACTAATTATCAGAGGAAGGAAAATAAAAACTTCAGGAGGATATCAAGTCATTTAATTAGAATGGCTACTACCCCAAAGACAAAAAACCACAGGTGTCGACAAAGATCAGGAGAAAAGAGAAGCATTATGCTTTTGGTGGGAACGCAAGTTAGTAGAACCCTATGTAAAACAGTATAAAGTTTCCTCCAGAAAACTAAACACGGAATTTTTATGGGATCCAACAACACCGCTTCTGGGTGTGTAGGCAAAGGAAATGCAATTAATGTATTGAAGGCATATCTGCGTTCTCATGTTTATTGCGGCACCATTTATAATAGCCAGGAGACAGAATCAGCCTAAGGGTTTGTCAGCGATGGCATGAGTAAGGCAACCGTGGCACACCTGCACAGTGGAATGCGATTCAGCCCTAGGAAGAATGAAATCCTGCCGGGCTCGGTGGCTCAGCCTGTCCTGCCGCGCCTTGGGGAGGCCGGGGTGAGTGGATGGCCTGCGCCCGCGGGTTCGCGACCCGCCTGGGCAGCTGGGCGAGACCTCATCTCTGCCATCAAGCAAACATCAGCCGGGCAGGATCGTCGGAGCCCGGCGGGTCGAGGCGGCGGGGGCCGGGCGCGGCCCCGGCCCTCCGGTCTGGGCGACCGAGTGAGACTCCGACTCAAAAAAAAAAGCAAAAAAAAAAAAAAAGCATGAAATCCTGCCGAAATCCTGCCATTTTGCATCTCCATGGATGAACTTGAAGGACATGACGTTCAGGAAAATATGGCAAACACAGGAAAACAAATACTGCATGATCCCACCCTTCTGTGGAATCTAAAACAACTGCTTTCATCGAAGTAGAGAACAGAATAGTTATTACTAGGAGCGACCAAAGGTAGGGGGTAGGGACCTGTGTAGAGAGATTAGTCAAGGGGTCCAAAGTTGCAGTTAGACAGGAGGCACACATTCCGCGGCCCTGTTGCAGAGTAGTATGGCTATAACCAGCAACCAGATATTGTACTTTTCAAAGCAGTTAGAAGAGAGAATTTTGAATGTTCTCACCACTGAGAAGTGAGAGGTGTTTGAGGTAATGAATTTGCTACTTGCCCTGATCTGATGATTTGATTATTACACAGTCTATGCGTGGATCAAAACATTACACTGTGCTCCGCAAATATGTACAGTTATTATATCAATTAAATATGTAATAAAACTCAAGAAAATGATTGTGATAATGGTAATCAAACTTTTCCAAAGAAACAATTAGACGTCAGCTGCATCTTTACATCACTTTCGAAGATATTCAAGCGGTGATGTGCATTTAACATTTTTTTAATGTTATGTTTGTTGCAAGCCACTTGAAATCATTCTCCATATTATATTTTAATAAACAATAAGTCAAAAAGAATTTAAATTATGTGAATATAATGAAATAACAAAATTGGAATCAATCTGAGGGAGACATGAGAGAAATTAAGAATTGGAATGCCTCTAACTGCCAGCCCACTTTCTCCAAAGCATGATACAAGACCACCCTTTAAGGAGTTTCTCCTTCAGGTCCTGTCCTGCCCGTCTCACCCTTCTCCCCCCTTGCTGCCATCACTTACATAACACTAAGCATGGGAGGCTTCAATTTTTAGTGATTTTGTTCCTCCTTTCATCAAATAGAATGTAACTTTTTTTTAGGCCAGAGACCATTTTCTCAACCTCTTTTGAATTCAAGCACTGAACAAATAAACATACACACAGTAGGATCTCTAAAATTATTTTTTGATAACAAGAAAGCTTTTGTGATCTAGCTATGAACAATGAGCATAATTCCTACAAAGTGATTCAAAACACCAGTCTTATTATGTTATAGTCATCCTGCATCTACCCTTTTAAAGCCTCACAAATCAAAACATGCCTTATGGATTTAAAAAGTAGGCTGCTAAAAGAATGGAAACGTAAACAGATATGACTTAAAAATAGCAGATATTGCAGTAGGCACAAATCTGAATTAATACTGCATTCTAGGCATCGAGGAAAAAATAGTTAGAGAGGGAAGGCAAACCCCCAGCCAACGCAATCTAAAGTTTTCCATATGTACATCAAATGTCAACCAAAACTTTATCTGAAAGCATATTACTGGTACTTCAAGCCATTGTCAGAAGTAGTTTTCTGTTAAAATATTAATTGCGTGTCTTCTTTTCCTCGCCTTCTCAGCAAGACAAATTCTCAGTTGAAATATAATATCATCTTCCAGCCAATTCACATAAATAATCCGGAGTCATCTGCCTGTAGAGCTCGCGAGAAGAAAAATACACCGAAACAAGAAATAAAATTATGTATCTATACGAACATTGGGAAATTAAATTTTTCTAACTTTCCGAGTGACCTCGGAATCCAGAGGACACATCCATTTAATTTGAGAAATATTTTTCTCACATTCTCTATAAAATGCAAAGATCAGTGACTATAATTATCAACTCACAAATTTAAATTTTTTCATTCTGAAAATACGAAGGGGTAAGCCTTTTCTGAGGCAACGGTGAGTAAAGAATGACAGTCCATATTTAAACCAACTAGCCTAATGGTGTTAGGGCTGAAGTGATGATTTCCAAGGTTTGAATTAAGTTGAGACACTGGTCCATGTTTTTGAACTTCCAGAACCCCAAGAGAAATGGAGGGCATCACTAGTCACACCGGGAGCTTTTTGGTGCCTCCTGGGGGTGAAAGTACAGATTCAGTTTTCCCTCCATTTTAAAGGGAAAGGGAAACAGGTTTATCCAAGGCTTTGCTGTGCAAGGCTTCCGTTAAAGCTTTCTCACTGATGAACAGAGGCGTGGGCAACTGCCAAGACCCTCCTGTGTTGAGCATCACGCAGCAGATCCACAGGTGGAACGTGTTTGGTGAGTCTTAACCAGGTGCAAGTTAGAGTCACCTGGAAGACTTCGCAAAGCATGGTTGGCTGAGTGTCCTGGGGAGCAGAGGAGAAAACTGAGCTTTTAGAGAACATCCCCGTCAGCAAACAAATCTGCTTCCAACTTTGTCTTTCTGTCCATCTGAGGACACTGGCTGAGGCTCTCTCTGGTAATGATGTCAAAACACAATTTTCATTTAGAATCAGCTGAAGCATCCGCTATTTCTTGATGCTGGTGAGTTCAACTGATATATTTCCTGTTAGGGATTAAGATCTTTAAACAGCTTGATTTAGAGTAAGGTTGATATGACCACTTATTCTTCTTGGAAAATTCAAAGATGAAAGGTGGAGAGAGGTATGAAAAGTGGGGGACTCTTATTTGAAAGGATTATCCTCTCTAGCAAGCCCTCAAATAGAGTCCCTTGACAACACTAGTGGAACTAACACAATGAGCCTTTTATCTAGGGTAGAGTCAGTATTAGAAAACTTTGAGCCCTGTGTTCATCAGGGAGCTCTAACAGAGGGATGGGAGCATTCACCCATGGCAGGGCATAAGTTACTGTGCAGTGAGAGGAGTAGATTACTGTGTAACTCACATGTAGTATAAGATGTAGTATAGATGTGTGTGTGTGTGTGTGTGTGTGTGTGTGTTTGTGTGTGTGTGTGTGTGTGATGTGGGGACCACACAATTGTAGGGTATAAATAAAGGTCACTGTAGTGAAGCGAGTAGATCACCATGCAGTGTAGGGTGTCCTCAGCATGCAGCATAGGCAGTAAGCAGTAGATCACTATGTAGGTTGTAGTGTAGCTCACCATAGATTACATCAAACTACAGAGAGCCTATCACTGTGCATGGTAGCGTGTAAATCACCATGTAACGAAGGGAACAGACTAGGATGAATACCACTCTGCAACGACAGTGTGAATTGCTGTAGAGTGCAGACAGTAGATCACCATGTAATATCTGGTGTAGTTTGTGCAATGCTTGGTAGGAAGTAGATCACTGTCCATGGTAGAGGGTAGATCACTGTGCAATGCATGGCAGAGATGACTGAACTCAAAGGAGTAGATCACTGTGCCATGTAGAACATAAGAAGAGTGCACTGTATACAGTATCGGACACTGTACGGTGTGAGGTACGGATCATTATGTGGTATAGAGATAGGTAGATCATGGTGCAGTGTAAGATGTAGATCATTATGTCATGCAGAGTGAAGAGATTGTGCAGGAGAGTGTACACCACTCTGCAGTTTAGGGAATGCGTCCCTGAGCGTTTTATCTGATTTTAAGCGTTACTATCATGTGCGTGATGGTCAGATGTTTTCTATGTGCAGGAGCAATGCGTTTTCTAGTGTTTGCTTTTCCTTGGTGTCTTTAATGTGTCATTGGTGAGTCGCCATCTCAGAAGACATTGCTGAACCCCTGACAGTGGGAACCAGAGTGGAGAACAAAGACTACAAAGAATGTTTTACAATCTGATGGGGCAGTAAAACACCAGAGGAGTGTTCCTGAAAGATGCTAATAAACAAAAGCAAGCTATAGTGAGGGCGTCTGAAGCTGACCTCCCATCCCAATTAGGGCAGACATCCGGGCCTTCTTCAAGCTTATTCTTCTGTCTTCCCTGAAGAATGTGGGGTGAATTGCACAGAGCATGACCTGAATATTTGTCCCTCTTTGAGCTGGAAGCAGGATAGTGGGACCTCCTACTGATAAAACACAGACAAATGTCCCTACTTCTCAGACATTATAAAAAACACATATCCACGATGTTTATGGTATTTTAGTACCCCTAAGGATGTCATTTCCCAGATGAGAATGTCCAATGGAGTTTCCCTGCCTGTATGCAGTCTCCGCTACACAAACGTCTCAGCACTGCATTCTCCATCACGCCTGCCCACATACCTTCTAGTCCTATTCCTGTCTCCTACCCACTTTTAGACATATCATAGACAATCCCTCACCAGGGCACCTCTGTCCTCTGCAGCCTCAGCACCTGTTGACCTGCTACAACTGCAACGCACAGCCAGACACCTGCCTGATCCTTCAAGCCTCGTCTCAAATTCTAGCGCCTTCATAAGGCCCTTCTGATCCCACCTGATCCCCCTTCTCTTCAAGTCCTCATGACATACATTCTTTGAGTACTTACCACCTCCTGTCTCATGTTCTGGTTATTTCTGTGGACACTAATCTATCCCTCTGGCTGGGCTGGGACCTATCAGAGAATGAATTTTACTCCATTATTATCACTATTTTTCCCTGGAAGCTTATAGGAATAGTTTGCATATAGCAGATGCTTAATACGTATTCATTCAACTAAACTGGACTCAGAAAATCTTTAAAGATTCGACATGATATATGTAATGAAAAACTGCCTACTAAGTTCAGAGCTATCCAGCTTAGTGAAAGCATGAATATAGCATCAAAAGCCTCCCTGAAATATAAGAAACTTGCATCACTCACTCACCCTCACTATTAGACAAGCAGTTTTTCCATTTCCTGGGATGCTCCCATGATTTGCAAAGCCGACTCCGTCCCCTCCCATTCACTCCTCTCTGACCCCTTCATCCATCAGGTGCTGACAGCACCAATCTCCCAATCTGTGAATACTTAGGGGTATTTCCGTGAGAAACCCCAGTCAGCTAGTCTCTTTGTCTGGACATGGGGCTATTCATGGAAACTGCATATTCAAGGTACTAGTGAGTGTCAGCTGAGAGAATGAATCAAATGACTGATTGCCCATTTCTCCATGAGAGCACTATTTGGAACAAAAAACCCGATGATCAAACTATTGACACAAAAACGAAATGAGCCGATGGCGTTGTCTGATTATGAACTGAAGGTTTTCTGCTAACATCACCCTGAAGGCTTCCTTCCTGGGCCTCCGGGCACCATATGATTATACTTGACTGACAGGCTTTAGAGCCAGGGATTGTTCATTTATAAATTAGCCGCATGGTGCCTTATGAGCTAGTTGTTGGGCTCCCCAAGGCATAAGCCTTTGGAGCTCAAGGACTCTGGCCTACTGGGTTTGGAGAGGAATTATTCTATCAGTGCAGCACAGTCTGGGGAAACATGTACAGGCTTCGGAAATCTCCAAATCCCTTTGATTGTTCCGTCTTTTGATTGAATTTAGAAATCATCTGTTGCCTCCAGCTGACCATTTCTAAAGCTTCTAACTGCTGTAGTTCATTGAAGCCATAAGCTGGAACTGGGTGTACATAGAACAAACATGAAACATAAATCTCCATTCCTCTCATGAAGCATATTTTCTCAGGAGTCAAATATATAAAGTATCACAAAAGGGATACTCTAGTGATATCAAAAATATAGGTTTACCTTTTGTAAAAAAATGTTAATAGGACTGTGGCTATAAACATACAGAAAGATGACAATAATTTGTGCAAACAACAAAGATGATCAATGGTTCTGTATATTATTTTTGTCTTTTTAATTGATGGAGACAGAGATATGAGGAATTTCATCTGATCCTGGGCCAGAAACAGCCATCTTCTAGAGATGGGTCTAAACAAAAAGATAGAAGGAAAATAAAATACCTAGAAACAGAAAACGTTGTGGATTCGAGAACATTCTCGCTTCGGGTAAGGACGGCACCAGTTAGGTCCCTGACTTCCTCGTGCTTCCAGTGGTATGGAGCTGCTTACTCAGGCAGGGACAGCCTTCGCCTCCTCACTTTGACCTGTGCCCACTTGCTGGGCTGACCCTCTGCCACTGGTCACTCATGCACAGTCTCTGAAAGTCTGTAAAATCTCGACTCTGCGCCTAGATTTTACATTATGTTTTCACATTTTCTTGTATAACACTCTCTGCTTCAGAGAAAGAGAAACTACAGACTTCCAAAACTAGGGTACCCTGGATGGAGGATTAATCAGAGGAAACCTTTTGTGAAAGCAGCTTTTAAAATGGTCCTGAGTCAGTACGTCTGCTTCTGAGGATCCATCCCTAGGAGCAAATCCAAAAATGTGACCAGGTGTTCAATAGCAACTGCTCACTGAAGCATCTGTGATGCTGTACCTGCTGGAAAATCTAGTTTTTCAGTGGTGGCAGCCTCGTCATCCAGAATTAGTGAAGGAGGGGACCAATCATTTCCTACACCTATAGGTTGAGTGTTGGAATGAAGCTTTAGGCCAGGGGTCCTCAAACTACGACCCGTGGGCCACATGCGGCCCGCCAAGGATATTTATCCAGCCCACCGGGTGTTTTTGCCACCACTGCCTGTCCTGCCTAGCAGCCGACTCGTCCGGGATGCAGTGCGCATGTGTGGAATGTGCGTTGCACCCTCCGACTCCCCTCCTTCTCTCTGTCTCTCGACCTTTCCTCTTAGTCTAGACTAACTGATGCACACTTGCATCACTTGTTACGACTAGCAGTGACAAATATGGAACCAGACACTGACCATCTCATTAACCAACAGCAGGCCCATAGTTCCCATTGAAATACTGGTAAGTTTGTTGATTTAACTTTACTTGTTCTTCATTTTAAATATTGTATTTGTTCCCGTTTTGATTTTTCACTTCAAAATAAGATATGTGCAGTGTGCATAGGAATTTGTTCATAGTTTTTTTTTAAACTATAGTCCGCCCCTCCAACGATCTGAGGGACAGTGAACTGGCCCCCTGTTTTAAAAGTTTGAGGACCCCTGCTTTAGGCAGACATGGAGATCGCCATGTCTATGTGAACAGGTGCTTTGGAAGGCATTCTCTCTTTCAATCTGTACACTGACCCCGTGGTACCACTACTGTTGTCATTTCCTGATTGACTAAAAGAGGAATAGAAGGTTCGCTGAAACCCATATCACAAGCTGGTAGTGAGCAGAGCAAAGGTTTCCACCCAGACATTTCAGGTCCAGAACTGCAGTGTTTAACCACATTCTTTTACTGCAAGAGAATCTCCCATTGCACAGAGGCAAATGCGTTCTGCTCCACATTGAGACTTGCTATCATAATGAGATATGAGATCCTCACCCCGGGGGTGGGGGTCAAAGCCCCAGGTGACCACAGTAGAAAACGGCTGAGAACTGCTGCTCTAATCTGGGAAGATCCCAGAGAGCATCAGGGCCCCCCTGCTCCTGGAAATCCCACCCTAATGTTTAGTGATGTTTCCATCTACCGTAATCAGCATGACACCAGAACTGATTCACCCTCCTTTAGATGAAGGAGAACCAGGTGGGGTCTCTGGGCCATCATTTTTACGCGAGCTCATTCATGAGACCACTCTGAGCCAGGTACTGTGCTGTGGATTGAGGCTGTGGGAACTGAATACATGCCCAAGCCTTAAAGAAGCTCAGAGTTCAGTCTAGGAAAAAGACAAATAGATGATTCTAGTGGAATTGGTGCTCTTGGAATGAACCGGATGGTACAAATCGTCTTGGGTCTCAACTGTTCTTAGCTCCTAGCACATTCTGTATTTCCTTTTCTCAGTACCTTGCTCTCAATGTTTTTTCTTACAAGATACCACTTTCCTCAAAAAAGTAGCATCCACCTTAATGTTTTACTAAGAGAGGTTAGTTAATCTTGACATAATTAACTTTCTCAGTGCGTGTTCATTTTTCGCTACCATTTAAGTCAATTGTGTCTCTACTAAGCATTCAGTAGTGGAGAAAGAAGGAGAAAGAAAAACAAGCTGGATTCTTCCCTGTTCCTTTTGGTGAAGATAACGAGCAACATTTAAAAAGAAAGTTGAAAGTATTTTTTAAAAGCACAGTGAATGGACTTAGATAGTTGAAAATTTATTTATAGCGCATGTAAGTACAGCATACACTGTGCTTTAGAATTCCTGGTTGCTTATGAAGATATAGAATGTAAAGATATGTACTGTGGTAAGGACAGCCTGTACGTGTATATCTGAACACATAATTCACCATGCATTGCTCTGGTCCATTTGCAAGCAATATTCTCATAATAGTAATTTTAAAATTAAATTTGCATGACGACATGGGTTATCAATCTGTTTCCCACCTACAGTTCAGCTGGTCTCTCAGAGGCGACAGCGGCACGAAAAAGACTGTGACTTAAAGGCCCCCGTCACCATCCTCAATACTACTTGCGCTGCTCCCCCCTCTGCAGATTATCCAGCCAGCAATACACTCTCCAGCAAGCTCGGATGCAGAAGCATCGGGTCAAGGGTATGAGCCAGGGAAAGGCAAGGAGAAGCTGCCAAGCTGCCTCCACTGGACGAACACCCCTGTAAGACAATTCACAAGAGAAACACTACGAGGTTCCTTAAAAGGTGTCCGGGATATGTGTGGGAATTGCGGAGGAGTTATCGTTCCTTTTCACACCCTGCCACTTTCTGACTTTGTAACTTTGGCCTTTCTGACCAAGCGTTCGTGTCCTCGTCAGGAGAACAGGCCATTACATTTCCCTTAAAAGACTGTGAGGAGGAAGGGATGGCAGCCTTTTACGGGAGGCACTGGGCCTCATGCAAGTTACCCCCTACACACACACACACACACACACACACACTTTCACCTCTCTTCCCAGCTTTCTTGGTTTGGGGGAAATCCTGAAAACATCACAGGGTGAAGAAGAGTAAGAGGATCACCCCTCACCGTGTTCTGACGGGAGACAGCATGAATTAGCTGTGGCCACGATGAAGTGACAAGGCAAACACATTTCCACAGAAGCTGTGTGTCGCTTTCAGAGTAGTGCTGTATCTATTCTGTCACCTGATTCTCGCGGTGATCCTGCTGAATGATCCTAAGAGATGCCACAGATGACAGAGTGGATTTAAAGATAAAATGCAAAAAGATATGGGCACGGGTAAGCAGGAAAACAGAGAGGAAGGAAGCAACTGCAGAAGTGGGCAATCCTTTTAAATGTTTTATTCCCAGGGAGCACTCTTCCTCCCTCCCCCCCCCCCCCCCCCCCCCCGTGTGTCTCCTGTGTGTGCCTTTCAGAAAAACATGCAGAATGGATGAGCACAAACCGGAGATGAGGACAAGAGATACTGCTTGACCGGAAAAGCAAGTAGTTCTGCAGTCTCTCCACCACTTCGTATGCGTTACCTGGGGTGAGAAATTCGTCACAGATGCCTGACTTCCCTGGTATGAAGGCCTTTTTGTGGACAAAGAATGCAAAAGCAGGCAAGACTGATGAGGAGAATTTGAAAGTAAGGGAAAATGGGGTGGCCAAGGACGACTCAAGGCTGCTTATGTCTGATGGAAAAATAAAGATACTTTAACTTGTTCGTGCTTAACAGTTGTAGAAACGTGAGACACTGAGTAGACTGTGTCAAAAAAGAGAATGATTCTATCTTACTTCTTCTTCTTCTTCTTCTTTTTGTAGAGACCAGGTCTCACCAAGTTGCCCAGCCCGATCTTGAACCCGTGGGCTCAGGCAATTCACTCTCCTCAGCCTCCCAAAGTGCTGGGATCACAGGCTGAGCCACCCAGCCCAGCCAATTCTGTCTTACTTGTACAACTAAGAAATGAGTAGTGACTTAAGGACAGCGAGCTCCATGCTCCATCACAGTGAAATTTAACACTTCACCTGTGCCCAGACAAGCAATGAGATTTTTTTTTTGAAACCTACTTGTGAGGATAGGGGCTAAAATTTGCAAAACAGATTGGAAGAATGTGACAAAATACATTTTAAGGTCTAAAGCAGAAAATACCCCAAACCCGATGAGACTCTGCTTTTCCTATTCCATCAAAGCAAATAATGCATAAATTCGTCTGTTTTCGATGGAATGAGATGAAGGTCTTGATGGTGAATAGATCTCCTTGCAGGGTGGCCTCTGCTTCTTATTTGCAGTGACTGCACTGCACAGCTCAGTGGGTTTGCAGGAACACTGGAATTGCTTGCAGCAAGATTATATTTACACGTTCTTAATTAGATCTCCTAAGCACACTGTCTGGTCAAGCAAGCTTTAAAGCACAGATTCTTATATTCCTTCAGTAGTTAGTATAGCTACTGATTTATTTATTTTGCTTTGATACAGTTTTCAGAAAAGTTGCCAAAGGCAGCTATGCATCTGGACATGCCCACTTCAACAGGGAGACCAGGCCAGGCACAGTCTGTGTTTCTCAAGAGAAGTAAGTAAAGTGGGTTGCTAGGATGGGTATCTTTAGAGATGAGAACACACATACCCCTTCTCTCATATGGGGACACGGAACCCAAATGCGTAAGCATTAGTAGTGATAACTTGTTGGAAGAAGCTCCAGAGCTGTCTGGGTTTAGAGTTTTCTCTCCCTTTTAAATATGTATGTATTTATTTATGTTTCACCTGTTATAAATGCCATGCACCTCCATTATAGAAAAATCTTAAAGTACAAAATATAAAACTTCAGTATAAGATTAACCTGTAACAATGCCATCCAACGATTATGGCTGCTAACATTTTGGTGAATTGTTTAAAATTCCTTATTATTAATTTTTAAATATAAGGATCAGGGGAGAGTTTCTGCTCATCATTTCTTAACTTAATCCCATATCACGAGCCACGTTCTATGCTGCCACATATTATTCTACAATATTAGACTTAATGACTTTACAGCCTTCAGTCTATTCAATGAAGTGAATGACTACGTCAACATGAATTTGACCCTATCTTGAGGCATGAAGATGTTCTCTTTTTTGTTGTTGTTTATCTGAGGGATTTTTCAATATAAATGTGCATATATAAATACTAGTGTCATTGAAAAATTATTTATCTATGGTAAATTTCAAGAAGTAAAATTGCAGATCCCAACACGTGGACGTTTCTATTTTCTGGTGGTTCCAGGCAACACAACTCAATTTGCTTTCTCTTTAACAGGAGAAGAGTGACTAGGAGGGTAAAAGCAGACCTAACTAACTGCCTCTCAATCATTGGTTGCGACTTCCAAGAAAGTCTGATCAAAATTCTTCCCTGAACTTATCTGCCACCTGTCCCTTCATGCCAGAAATTTCTTGAACAAGAAACTAAATATTTTCTTTATTACAAAATAGACATGCGATGATGCAAATTGCTACGGAAGAGAAATATTTTCACTCAGATTCTGGCAGTACATGGGATTAAAGTATGTATCCTTTTCCATCCCCTGCATACCAGTAGAATTTTATAAATACCGAGAAAGCAGGGCATTAGGTTCTTAAAATAGATGGAGTAGGAAGTCTAAAAAAATCAGGCACACATTAGACCAAGTTCATATCTGTGGTAAGGTTTCAGTGCATAAGGGGAATGCAAAGAGACACCAAGCTCTGTGCTTACAACAAAAATTAAGTAAATGATAGATTTTCAAGAGTTAGAATTCACTTTCTATCTGGTTAAGAACTTGCATACCTGCATCGGAGGACTTTTGCTTCCAAATAAGCTGAATTAACGAGGATCAACTTATCCCCCTGCCTGAAACGACAAAACCTGCCAAAATGAGACAAAATATGGGTAACAATGGTTTTCAAAACACTTAACATCAGGTATGACCCATAAATAGATGAGTGAGAGTGACCCCTGAGGGATGGAAAACAAATTAGGTAAATTTTAGGATTGACCAAGCTTCCTAATAATAGAGTTTGCGGACTATTGTAATGACAAACAAAACCTGGATCCCCTAAGTTGAAAAGACAAAACTGTGAGTCAAAGAAGATTAAGGCCGCTAGGGGTCAGATGGTAAGAGATCAGAGAGCTGCACAGAGAAAGAAGTCCTAAAACCTGAAAAGGGCTGCCCTTAAGGATTTGTCAGAGTACTGATCATTTGAGAAAGCTACTCAAGACTGGAAAAAGAATATCTGAAATGATTAAGAGCGCCCCAAACTGACATATGAATGGGACTATACCCAGTTTCCTAGACTCCAGAGTGAAAAATCTCAAAATTCATGGATCGCTGGATTGCATAATGAGAAAGGATTTGCCTCAGTAGCAGGAAATAATTAACCCTAAAGTAAGGGCTACTCTGATCTTGAGTAACAAATCTTCAAAGCAAGGTATACGTAGATCAAACTATTTCCAAGTCTTTAATTTGTGCCAGAACAAATCTCAAGAAAATCTATAAGAATTCACAAATATCCATAAAAACAAGGTAAAATTCAGTATCTGGAATCCAATAAAACATTACCAGGCATATAAAAGAGGTAGTAAATACAACCTGTAAAGAGGAGAATAATCAAACAATTTGAACTGACCCCCAAATTATGCACATGTTAAAATTAGCATTAAATATTAAAGCATTTACTATAACTATACCACATGTGCTCAAAAGATAAGGTCATAGGATATGCAAAAAGATAAAAATCAAACTTCCTGAAAAAAATTATGTGAAATTAAAAAATATACGGTATGAGATTAGACATGGTAGAAGAAACAATTAGTAAACTTGAACTGCAAGTAGCTTAATATGTATGTGTGTGTTTGTGTGTTTGTGTATGTGTGTGTGTGTGTGTGTGTGTGTGTGTGTGTGTGTGTGTGTGTTTTAGCCCCCAAGAGAGAATAGCACAAAAGTATTTGAGGAAATTCTGAGAGAAAATTTTTCAAATTTGTTGATATTGATAAGTTCATGATTTTTAAAATTTCTGAGTCCAAAGCACAGCAAACATAAAAAATTATACCTAGCCACATAATAATCAAATTGTTCAAAACCAGTGATTTAAAAATTATAAGTGATTATAAAAAAAACAAAGTGGAGAACATACCATATACACAGGAACAAAGATGAAGATTACATATTTTGGGGGGGAAAACTGCAAATGATAAGACAGTAGTTCGGTATCTTTAATGTATTGAAAGAAACTTAATTAACCTAGAAATCTATACCCAGCAAAATGACCTTTCAAAAATGTAAATGTGTGTATCCAAAGCAGACACACAAATGACCAATAAAAATACTCAAAACTATTAGTCATTAGCGGAATGCAAAACAAAACTACAATGAGATATACTTCACAAACTTAGGATGGTTACAAAAAAAAAATTAAAATTTACAGATGTTGATAATGATATGGAAGTATTGCAATCTTCATACATTTCTGTTAGGAAAGTAGCCCCTTGAAAAACAATTTGGCAATTTGTAAAAATGTTAAATATAGACTTACCACATAACCAACAATTCTACTCCTAATTATATACCTTACATGACAACTAACACGTGTTCATAAAAAATACCAGTATACAAATGTTCACAGCATCATTTTTCATTAATCAGAAGTGGGAAAACTCAAATAACCATAGTTGATAAATGGATAAATAAAATATAGTGCATTCATATGATTTACAGGTACCGTCATAAAAAGGCGTACAAAACTGTTACATACCACCACATGAATGAACCTTGGGAACATTATGCTAAGTGATATGCACTTAACAAAAGCGAAAGTTTTCACAAAATACAAAAGGCCGTGAGTTTCACAACTCCATTTATGTAAAATGTCCAGAATAGGCAATTCTATACAAATGGAAAATTGATTCATGTTTACCAGAGGCTGGGAGCTAATGGGGAAGAGTTTCTTTAGGGGTGATGAGATGTTCTAAAGTTAAATAGTGACAACTGCTATCAAATTCAATGAATGTGTTTTTTAAAAAATCACTGAATGACATACTTTAACGAAATAAATTTTTACAGGATCTAAACTAGCTCTCAGTAAAGGTATTAAATTTTTAAATGGTGAAATGCATACTTTAACAACATGAAGAAGTACGATCATTCATTAGCATCACACTTGCATTACAAGAAATGAGGAAGAATGCCCTTCAGGGAAAATAATACCAGAAGAAAATATGGATCCAAACAAAGGAACAGAGAATAAAGGAAATGGTAGATACATAGACATATTAATATAGAGATTTTTTCCTATTGTTCAAATTTCTGTAAAATATAATTCACTCTTTAAACAAAAACAATGGTGGTGTATGTTGAGTCTTATAAGTATAAATGAAGTACATAAGAAAAATAATATATAGACTTAGAAGGGAGAAATGGAAGAGAAAAACTTCAAGGTTCTTATATCATATGTTACGTGCTATTATAGCACATAAAAGTAGACTGTAATAAGTTAAAAACAAATATTATCAACCCTAATTCTGTCATTAAGAAAAAAAACAAAAATCAACAGCTAATAAACCAACAATAGAGATAAGGAGAATCATAAGCAAATGATAATAAAATGATATTTAAAGAAAGAAGAGAAGGTAAACAAAGAACAAATTTGAGAAATAGAAAATAAGTGGAAAAAATATAGACTTGAACCCAACCATATCAATAAACGCATTAGGTTTGAATGCTCAAACAATGTCAAACTGAATTTTAAAAGCTAGACTCAGCTTTAAATATAAAGAAACATGCTTTAAAAATAAAGAAACACGGTTTAAATATAAAGATACCAATAAAAGAAACAAAAACAAAAGGATAGAAAGTAAAGGATAGAAAATGTTCTATCATGCTAACATTAATCTAAAGAAAGCTGGAGTAGCCTGAACAACATGGCGAGACCCCTTCTCTACAATAAACCAAACAACAACAACAACAACAACAATAAAGAAACCCAGAGTAGCTATATTCATACCAAACAAATAGATTTCAGGACAAAGAATATTGCTATGGACACAGAAGATCATTTCATCATTAAAAAGTTCAAATAACTAAGATAAAATAATTATCCTAAATGTGTCTGCCTAATAATTGCAGTTCAAAAATACATGAAACAAACCTGATAAAACTGGAAGGAGAAAGAGACAAACCCATAATTATAGCTAGTGTTCAACAGTCCACTTTTTTTTTTTTTTGAGTGGAGCCTCACTCCATCACCCAGGCTGGAGTGCAGTGGCACGCATGCACATGGCCACACCAGTGTCGACCCTCTGGGATCTGGTGATCCTTCTGCCTCAGCCTTCAGAGTAGCCAGGATTACAGGCATGCGCTGCCACACCTGGCTAATTTTTGATTTATTGTAGAGACGAGGTCTCGCCCAGTTGCCCGGGCTGGTCTCAAACCCTAGGGCTCAGGCAATCCCCTCACCTTTGTCTTTCAAAGTGCTGGGATTGCAGGTCACTATTAATAATTAATAAAAGAAGGAGAAAATCGGTAAAGATAAAGAAGATAAGAAGATAATAAACCTTCCATTCAAGTGCACATGAAACATATTCCATGCAAGATCATATTGTGGAACAAGAAACCAATCTCAATAGATTTAAAAATTTCAAGTCAGACAAATTACATTGTCTGACTACAGTGGAACTAAATTAGAATGTCAATAAATCAATAAATTAGAAATCGATAACAGGTATCTGGAAAATACCCACAAATTAGCAAAAAAATGACACATTCTAAATAGCCTTTGAGTAAAAAAAGAAATCAAAAGGGAAATGAGAATGCATTTTAAACTCAATGCATTTAAAAACAATGTATCAATATATGTGAGACACCACTAAAGTAGTAATTAAAGGAAAATCTATAACACCAAATAATATTATACAATAAGAAAGATTTCAAATTAATGGCCACAGTCCGTCCTTTAAGGAGAGCTCATTAATACCTAACCCTGAATTGTACCCCACACCTTTAAAATAAAAATATTAAAAGTATCAAAAAAAAGAAAAGAAAAGAAAAACCTGGAGGGGAGAAGGAAAAAAAAAAAAAAAATGGCCAGGCTCAGTAGCTCACACCTGAAATCCCAGCACTTTGGAAGACTGAGGCAAAATAATTGCTTGAGCCCAGGAGTTTGAGACCACCCTAGGCAACATAGCGAGACTTTGCCTCTACAAAAATAAAAAAATTAGCCAGGTGTCATGGCACGTGCCCACAGTCCCAGCTACGCAGGAGGCTGAGGAGGAATGAGGTCAGGGCTGTAGTGAGTTGTGACTGTGCCACTGCTCTCCAGCCTGGGCGACAGAATGAGACTCTGATTCAAAACAAACATCCTTTTCTTATAGTATTATGATAGATGTTCAAGGTCCACTATATGAGTGAGAACATGTGATACTCAGATCTTTGTTGCTGTGAGAGATCACTCAGTATTATAGACTCTAGTTCCATCCAGGTTGCTGCGAAATTCATGATTTTGTTCTTTTTTATAGCTGCGTAGTATTCCATTGTGTATATGTACCACCTTTTTTAAATTCAGTCCACTTTTGATGGGCAGCATGGTTGCTTCCAGGTTCTTGCTATTGTGAACAGTGCTGCGATAAACCTGCGTGTGCAGGTATCTTTTTTTATAGAGTGATTGAATTCTTCAGGGTATATTCCCAGTAGGGGGATTGCGGGGTCATATGGGAGGTCGATATTTAGAACTTTTAGGAATCTCCACACTGCTTTCCACAGAGGTTGCACTAGCTTACCCTCCCACCAACAGTGTAGAAGTGTTCCCTTTTCACCACACCCTCTCCAGCAGCTGTTATTTTTTGAGTTGTTGATAATTGCCATTCTGACTGGAGTTAGGTGGTATCTCAGTGTGGTTTTGATTTGCATCTCCCTGATGATTAGTGAGGTTGAGCATTTCTTCATGTGTCTGATGGCCACTCATATGTCTTCTTTTGTGAAGTGTCTGTTCATATCTTTTGCCCACTTTGTAATACTATAAGAAAAGGATTGACAGTGGTGGGAATCAATGGGGGCGGGTGGAGAGGGCAAGGGTGGGGAGATTAACGGTAGTCAATATCTGTCTGGGGATGGGGGGACACCGCTTATTGACAAGGGTGCCTGAATAATGCATGTTTGTATACCTAACCCTTAACTGTACCCCACGATTCTAAAATTAAAAAATGTCTAAAATAAAAAAAATTTAAAAAAATTTTTTTTTTTTTTGAGTTGGAGTCTCACCTGGTCGCCCAGACTGGAGTGCAGTGGCCGCTCCCGGCCACCGCAGCCTCGCCTGCTGGGCTCCGGCAATCCTTCCGTCTCAGCCTTCCGAGTAGCCGGAATTACTGGCGCACGCTACCACACCCAGCTGATTTTTTTGATTTATTGTAGAGATGAGGTCTCACCTGCCCAGGCGGGTCTCGAACCCGCGGGCTCAGGCCATCCACTCACCTCAGCCTCCCAAAGGTGCGGGATTACAGGCTGAACCACCGAGCCCGGCTTAAAAATTTTTTAAAAGGTACTAAGTTTGGAATATTATGCAGCCATAAAGAAGGATAAACATTTGGACTTTGCGGCAACTTGAATGGATTTAGAGTCTATCATACTCAGTGATCTATCACAGAAACAAAGAATAGAGTACAATTTGTACTCACTCATAAGCGGACCTTGAACAATTATCATAATACTGTAAGAAAGGGATTGGCAGTAGTGGGAAACTGCCAGGGGAGGGAGGTGAGATTGGCAGTTGAGGGAAATGCCAGGGGGAGGGGCACACCTCATCAACAAAGGTTCCTGCATAATGAGCATTTGCATACCTAACCCTGAATTGTACCCCACCTCTTTAAAATAAAAATAAATAAATAAATAATTCAACAATTAACAAACAATCAAACAAGAAACAACAAAAAACATAATTTATGTTACCCATAAGATATAATGTTATTTAGAATCAGGAAACAAATGCAATTCAAGAAAATAAGTGTTCGAAGCATCTGCTTAGCTATGGGACATTTTATTCCCACAGCAATTGGTGATAAAGAATAAGAAAAAAAATATTTGTGCTAATGATGGTGCTGGTGGAGGAGATGAGACCATCTAAATGCACAGGAAGACTGCTGAAGCAAAATCTGGGGATGCAATCAAGTTTGGGATTTGATAGGTGACATGTTTTTTAATAGACAGACTAGACTTAAATATAAGTTTACATTAAAACAAACACACTCTGGAATTACTTTAATTTCTGCAAATAAAAATGTTACACTATTCCTTAAAAAAAGCTTATTAAATCTAAATATTAGCAATAAATCAGTAGATTAGGAAACTGAAAATTTAGATAAAATCAAAGAAAACAACAATTATTTATAAAAGTTCAATAAAATTGATAAACCTTTAGCCTACCTGATAACACAGGCCAATAAGAGAGAACATATAATGTCAGGAAGAAGAGAAACAATATCACTTGAGATACAGATTACTAGATTTAAATATATCAGAAGAAAAGCAAGATATTATTTTTAAAAACTTTGTACCAACAAATATGGCAACTCAGATAAAATGGGAAAATGTCTTAAAAGACATAAATGACTAAAGCTAATACAAGAGAAAATACATATACTAAGTCCTTTGTTTATTTTAAAAATAAAACTTGCAATTTAAAATCCTCCAAATAACAATAACACAATAACTCCAGATTCAAACAGATTCAATAGTTGATTCTACCACACATTAAGGAAGAAACAATTCTCATTCCATATACTCTCTTAAAAATTTAGTAGAAGACGGGACGCTTCTCAATTCATTTTGTGAGGCCAGCATTGCCCTTATATCAATATCAGACAAAAACAGAACAAGAAAAGAAAACTACAGACCAATATCTTTCATGAATATAGTGGTAATTTTTAAATAGCAAATTACATACAATAAGATATAAAAAGAATACTCTACGTGCCAAAAAGTAGGATTTATCTTTACTATGCAAGGTTGATTTAATATTTGAAACTCAATCAATGTAATAGAACATCTTATCAAACTAAAAAGGAAAAGTCATGTGATTATACCAACAAAGGCAGAAACAGGATTTTATAGGAAATTAAAAATAGAAGGAAACTTCCTCAGTGTGATAAAGGGCATTTATAAAAAAAGCTAACGTCATAGTTAATGGTGAAAAATGTTATACTTTTCCCATACTATCATAAGCAAAATAAGAATGTCTGCTTTTTACCTCTGCTATTTAACATTTGACTGAAAGTTTTGGCCAGTCTGAGAAGGCGTAACAAAGAAATAAAAGACATTCAGATTAGAAAAGACGTAAAATTGTCTTTATTCGCAGATGATATAATGATCTGAGTAGAAAATCCGATGCAATCTTCAAAAGAACTACGAGTAGCAATAGGTAAGCTTAGCAGTTTTGCACAGTACAATTGTATTTCTAAGTACTAGCAGCAAACTCAAAAATGAAAATTAAAATATCATTTAAGATAGCATAACATATAAAATATTTAGAGCTGAAACCAAAAAAAAAAAAAAATGTGGAAGAACTGTGCACTAAACACTTCAAAATATATATTCTTAAAATAACTTAGAGATACCTTAAAAAGTTAAAAAAAAAACAACATAGCCCTTGTTCAAGGACAGAAAACTATCTTGTTAAAATGTTGACGTTGACTGGACTCGGTGGCTCAGCCTAGAATCCCAGCATTTTGGGAGGCCGAGGCGAGTGGATTGCCTGAGCCTATGGGTTCGAGATCAGCCCGGGCAACTTGGCGAGATCTCTAAAATAAATCAAAAATTAATCAGGCGTGGTAGCATGTGCATGCCTGTCATTCCGGCTACTTGGAAGGCTGAGGTGGAAGGATCGTTGGAGCCCAGAGACCAGCAGGTTGACGCTGGGGTGACCGTGAGTTTGCCACTGCACTCCAGCCTGGGTGAAAGAGTGAGACTCTAATTAAAAAAAAAGATGTTGATTCTGAACCTTCCCAAATATATTTAATAGATATGATATAATCCAAATCAAAATTCTGGAAGACATTTGGAGGAATTGAAAGGTGATTATAAAATTCATACAAAAATTCTAGAGCAGACAAAATACTTTGAAAAAAAAATAGGGAGGGTTGGCTAACACTACCCGATTTTGAGACTTATTGTAGAGTTTCATTACTGTGTGTGTATTACGGTGTTGTATTGACATAAAGTACACTATGGATCGATGGAACAGAATAGAGTACATAAATATACTCATGCATAAATGGACAACTGATTTCTGACAGGAACTTCCAGACAATTTAGTAGACCAGCCCGGGCAACTTCGCCAGACCACGTCTCTAAGAAAGAAAAAAAGTCTTTTAAACAAATGGTCTTAGGGATTGTCAGTTCAGGGAAACTGCTAGGGGAGGGAGGGGCATACCTCATCAGCAAGGGTACCTGCATAATCAACGTTTGCATACCTAACACTGAATTGTATCCCACAATTTTACAAGAAAAAAAAAGAAGACTAACTTGAACTTCTACCTTACCTCTTACCTCTCATTACAAAGTAACTAGAAATGAACTGTAGACCTAAGTGTAAAACCAAAATCTACAGAAATTTTAGAGCATATAGGAGAAAATCTTTGACATTAGGTTAAGAGAAAATTCTGAAGTAAAACATCAAAAGCACAATCCATAAAAACAAATGGATAAATTAGACTTTATCAAAATTATTAACAGGAATTTCTACTCTTCAAATATGTTAAGAGAATGAAAAAATAGGGCTCAACCTGGCAGATAATATTTTTAGAACATAAATTTAATATAATATTTGTCTCTAAAATACATAATTTTACAACTCCAAAATAGGAGTACCAATACAAAATTGAACAGACATGAAAAAAATATAGATTGCAAATAAGCAAATTAAAAGATGCTGAACTGTTAGTTATCGAAGAAGTAAGTATTAACATCACAATTAGGCACCACTAAACTTGTGCTAATACTACGACTGGTTGTACCAAGTGTTGGTTAGAATGTGGAGAAACTGGAAATCTCATTGCTGGAGAGAATATAAAATGGTACAAACCACTTTGGAAAACAGATTGTCGGTTTCTTAAATACTGTCTGGTCCATCCATTCCACTCTCAGATATTCACTCAAGACAGCAGTAAGCCTGTGTTCACACAAAGACTTGTACTTGAAAGTAAATTCCTCCTTAATTGCCTAATACTGTTTTATTATTTGAGTATATCACAATTTGTTTATCAAGTCACCTGTTTGGTGAACATTCATTTTGAGCTAGGACAAACGAAGCTGCATTTAAAATATTATTCTCAGTGATGAGTCAATGCAGCTGGGGTGTGTGTGTGTGTGTGTGTGTGTGTGTGTGTGTGTGATTGATGAACAATAATTTTCACATATGTAGTGCACAATTTGATAAGTTTTGACATATTGGTATATACCATACATCCATGAAGCCATTGACACAATGTAAGCAGTGATCATCTCTGTTGCCCACAAAGTGTCCTCGGAGTCCTCTGCTATTCCCTTCCTCATTCCCTTCCTGCTCTTCCACATCTCATTCTGGAAACCGTTGATCAGCATTCTGGAGCAATAGATTAGTTTGCATTTTTAAAGAAATTTTAGGAAATCTGATACACAAGCAATAAGAATAAGTCTAAAAATAATTTTGAGTGAAAGAAGCCAGAATATAAGAAAAGAGTGTCTACTTTTTTTTGATAATCAATATTTTTTATTATGATATTGTGGGGTACAGTTAAGGGTTAGATACAAATATGTTTCGTTCAGGTACCCTTGTTGATAAGAGGTGTCTCCCCAGACAGATATTTACTACCGTTAATCCCATCTCCCTTCCTCCCGCATAGTTTCCCACTACTGTCAGTCATTTTCTTATAGTATTACATTGGATGTTCAAGGTCCACTATATGAGTGAGAACATGTGATACTCGGATCTTTATTTCTGTGAGAGGTCACTCAGTATTGTAGACTCTAGTTCCATCCAGGTTGCTGCGAAATTCATGATTTTGTTCTTTTTTTTATGGCTGTGTAGTAGTCCATCGTGTATAGGTACCAAATTTTTTAATCCAGTCCTCTTTTGATGGACAGCACTTTTTAAATTCAGCTTATAGAATTCTAGATGTGTTGAGAGTTTCATGGATATATGATGTATAAACATATCAAAACTTACCAAACTGTACACTTTAAACATGCACAAATCAATTATAGAAAAAGAAGCTGCACTAGCTCCTCACTAAGTGCAGAATCATACTTTAATACAGTGCTCAGCCCTATATTTCTATCAATGTTTCCAGAAATCAGATCGCAATGTACTCTTTAGTGTTTATTGTACAGCACTTCCTAAACACCTCACACTCGAATTTGCAAGTCCTTTGCTGTCTCTGTGTGATCACCAACACCACTATTACTCCCACGCAAGAGGGACCGCTGCCCTGGGCTGCCTGCTTTCTCTTGCCACATATCACTGTCATACAAGCATAAATGTATTAATGACCCCATGGTTGTCTCTGTCAACTGGATCTTATTGATAGTGTCATCGCTAGTACGTGTTCCATACTGGCGACTCCTAACCCTTCACATGCACTCTCAAAACTAACACCATTCATTCCCCAGGAAAATGCCTCTTCATCTTTTGTCCTATGCCCTCAAAATAAAGCACTATTATGTCCAAATGCCTCAAGGTTTGCAAGTTCTGCTGACACTCCTTTTGGTTATGGACCTCTGTTATTTCAAAAATGTGTGCATTCATCCGAAAATTCAGTTTGTTCATCAGCTTACTTCTAAATGATACAGCATACATTGCAATTGATAGACAAAGGTATGAACATATTATAAGTGCCATAAATCATAACCAAAATAATTGAAATAAAAACAATAGATAAAAATAAGTGCAAATTTTAATACTCACTTTCTACATTCCTGCCAGAGACTAACTCCAGCCGAGCCCAAAGGTGGAGACGGCATCGGTGATTGGGGGAAGAAGAGAGAAAGAGAGAGAGAGAGAAAGAAAGAGACTGGACTCCAGTCTAGTGTAGAAGCGATGTGTGTGTTATTGGGAATTACAATGGGTCTTTTATACACAGTCAGATGTGGGAGGAGCGTCCCCCACCCACCAGAAACCTTAATCCATGAAAACTTAATCAATGATTGCCTTTAAACCCTTTTCGTATACTAATCTTAAAATCCCATAACAAAGGATAACCTAATCCATGACTGACATATTCTATAAACCTTTTTCATCCTAAGCAGATTGATTTATGCCAAGTTGAACAATTCTATAGAAGCTTAAGTATTTACTTTACAAATGAAAGTGGCCCATCCTGGAATGTTTGGAATGTGGCCCAGTCCAAAGTTCACAGTGGGCTACCTGCAAGTAACCCAGCTGCATTCTTTCAACAAAATGGCTGTCTTCTAAAACTATATTCTACAATTTACATCTTCAATAAATCCTAAGATCA